>NC_091001.1:3814603-3969603 GCF_041146395.1 Eulemur rufifrons
TTACACTTTGGTTTAGGGTTGAGGTTTACGGTTAGGGTTTAGATGAGGGGTTAGGGTTTGGTACAGGGTTAGGGTTAAGTGTTAGGTTTAGGGTTGAAGATTAGGATTAGGGTTAGGATTAAAGGTTAGCGTGAGAGTTAACGCTTAGGGTTAAGGTTAAGTGTTAGGGTTTAGGGTTAGGGTTAAGGTTAGTTTTAGGGTTAGAGTTATGTGCTATGGTTTGTGTTAGAGGTTAGGGTTAGGTTTACTGATCAAGGTTAGGGTTAGGTTTAGGGGTTAGCATTAGGGTTAGGGTTAGGGTTAGTGTTAAGGGATAGGATTAGGGTTAAGTGTTGGGCTTAGGTTAGGGTTTAGTGTTAAGGTTCGCATTAAGGTTTAGGGTTAGGGTCAGGGTTAAATGCTTGGGTGCGGGTAATGGTTAGGGTCAGGGTTTAGGTTGACGGATAGGGTTAGTGTTAAGGGTTACGGGTAGGTTTAGGGTTCAGGGTTAGTGTTAGCATTAGGGCTTAAGGTTAGGATTAGGCGATAGGTTAGATTTAGGGTTAGATCTAGGCGTTAGGGTAAGGGCTAGCGTTAGGGTTAAGAGATAGGGTTAGGTTTAATGCTTAGGATTACGGTTAGGGTTTGGGGTTAAAGTGTTAGGGGTTAGGTTTAAGGATCCAAGGTTAGGGTTATTTTTAGCTGTAGTGTTAGGGTTAGGGATAAGGGATCCCATTAGCATTAAGGGTCTTCCTTACTGTAGGGTTAATGGTTAGGCTTAGAGTAAAGGTTAAGGTTAGGGTGAGGGTTAAGATTTAGGGTGAGGGTTAATGGTTTGGGTAAAGGTTAAGCGTTAGGGTTAGGGATTAGTGATTAGGGTTTTTGGTTAGTGCCAGGGTTAGCGGTTAGGAGTTAGTGTTTTATGAAGGGGTATGGTTAGAATTAGGATTGGGGTTAGAGTTAGGGTGAGGTATAGGGGTTAGGTTTAGGGGTTAGTTTTAGGGTAAAAGGATAGGATTAGGGTTATGGTTTGGGCTTAGGTTTAGGGAAAAGTTTACTGCTAGGGTTAGGGATAGGGTTCAGGGTTAGCTTTAGGGGTTCTGGTTAGGGTTAGGTGTTAAGTTAGTGTCAGGGTTAGGTCTAATCGTGAGGGTAAGGTTTAGGGTTAGCTTTAAGAGCTAGGGTTAGGTTTAATGGTTAGGATTAGGATTAGGGTCAAGGGTTAGGGTAGGGGTTAGGGTGAAGGGTTAGGGTTTTTGTTAAGCACAGCGTTGAGGTTAAAAGTAAAGGTTACTGTCAGTGTTAGGGTTGTAGGTAGGGTTAGGGTTAGGGTTAGGGTTAAGGGATAGGATTAGGGTTAAGGGTTAGGGTAAGGCTTAGGGGTTAGGGTGAAGGGTTAGGGTTTTTGTTAGGTATAGCGTTGGGGTTAAAAGTAAGGGTTACTGTCAGTGTTAGGCTTGTAGGTAGGGTTACGGTTAGGGTTAGCGGTTTAGAATTAGGGTTAGGGATTAGGTGTCACAGTGATGACTAGGAGATAGGGTTAGAATTATGGGATAGGGGTTGTTCTCAGGAAATGGGTTATGCATTAACGTTAGGATAAGAGGTTAAAGTTAGGCGCACGGTGAGGTTTACGTGTTAAGGGGAGAAATAGGAACAGGGTTGGGTGTTATGTTCAGGGTTAGGGTTATCTGTTAAAGGTATTGTTTATGCTTAGCGCACGGGCCCTGTCTGCATTAGGCGGGCGGGGGGAGTTTAGGGGGCGGGGATTGTACCCGGGAACCCACTCTATTATACTCTGGGTATGGGCCCGTGGGTTTCATGCAGGACACAGTGGTAGAGCCTCCTTTCACGCATGGCATGGGAGGATTGCAGGCTTTCTAAACTCTAAGAAAGCAAGAAGTCTGAGAATTAGATTTAGGGTTAGGATTCTGGTTAGGGTTAAGGATGAAGTTTAGTGTTAGGGTGAGGGCTTAGGGTTAGGGATTAGGGTTAGGGTTAAAGGTTACTCTTAGGTTTAACGGTTACACTTTGGTTTAGGGTCGAGGTTTACCGTTAGGGTTAAGATTAGAGGTTAGGGTTTGGTACAGGGTTAGGGTTAAGTGTTAGGTTTAGGGTTGAAGATTAGGAATAGGGTTAGGATTATAGGTTAGCGTGAGAGTAAACGCTTAGTGTTAATGTTAAGAGTTAGGGTTTAGGGTTAGGGTTAGGGTTAGGGTTAGTTTTAGGGTTAGACTTATGTGCTATGGCTTGTGTTACAGGTTAGGGTTAGGTTTACTGGTCACGGTTAGGGTTACGTTTAGGGGGTAGCATTAGGGTTAGGGTTAGGGTTAAGGGATAGGATTAGGGATAAGTGTTGGGCTTAGGGTTAGGGTTTAGTGTTAGGGTTAGCATTAAGGATTAGGGTTAGGGTCAGGGTTAAATGCTTGCGTGCGGGTAATGGTTAGGGTCAGGGTTTAGGTTCACGGATAGGGTTAGTGTTAAGGGTTACGGGTAGGTTTAGGGTTCAGGGTAAGAGTTAGCATTAGGGCTTAAGGTTAGGATTAGGCGGTAGGTTAGATTTAGGTTAGATCTAGGCGTTAGGGTAAGGGCTAGCATTAGGGTTAAGAGATAGGGTTAGGTTTAATGCTTAGGATTAGGGTTAGGGTTTGGGGTTAAAGTAAGTGTTAGGGGTTAGGTTTAAGGATCCAAGGTTAGGGTTATTTTTAGCTGTAGTGTTAGGGTTAGGGATAAGGGATCCCATTAGCATTAAGGGTCTTCCTTACTGTAGTGTTAAGGGTTAGGCTTAGAGTTAAAGGTTAAGGTTAGGGTCAGTGTAAGATTTAGGGTGAGGGTTAACTGTTAGGGTAAAGGTTAAGCGTTAGGGATAGGGATTAGTGATTAGGGTTTTTGGTTAGTGTTAGGGTTAGCGGTTAGGAGTTAGTGTTTTATGAAGGGGTATGGTTAGAATTAGGATTGGGGTTAGAGTTAGGGTGAGGTATAGGGGTTAGGTTTAGGGGTTAGTTTTAGGGTAAAAGGATAGGATTAGGGTTACGGGTTGGGCTTAGGTTTAGGGTTAAAGTTTACTGCTAGGGTTAGGGATAGGGTTCAGGGTTAGCTTTAGGGGTTCTGGTTAGGGTTAGGTGTTAGGTTAGTGTCAGGGTTAGGTCTAGTCGTGAGGGTAAGGTTTAGGGTTAGCTTTAAGAGCTAGGGTTAGGTTTAATGGTTAGGATTAGGATTAGGGTTAAGGGTTAGGGTAAGGCTTAGGGGTTAGGGTGAAGGGTTAGGGTCAAGGGTTAGGGTTTATGTTAGGCATAGCGTTGGGGTTAGAAGTAAGGGTTACTGTCAGTGTTAGGGTTGTAGGTAGGGTTACGGTTAGGGTTAGCGGTTTAGAATTAGGGTTAGGGATTAGGTGTCACAGTGATGACTAGGAGATAGGGTTAGAATTATGGGATAGGGGTTGTTCTCAGGAAATGGGTTATGCATTAACGTTAGGATAAGAGGTTAAAGTTAGGCGCACGGTGAGGTTTACGTGTTAAGGGGAGAAATAGGAACAGGGTTGGGTGTTATGTTCAGGGTTAGGGTTATCTGTTAAAGGTATTGTTTATGCTTAGCGCACGGGCCCTGTCTGCATTAGGCGGGCGGGGGGAGTTTCGGGGGCTGGGATTGTACCCGGGAACCCAGTCTATCATACTCTGGGTATGGGCCCGTGGGTTTCTTGCAGGACACAGTGGTAGAGCCTCCTTTCACGCATGGCATGGGAGGATTGCAGGCTTTCTAAACTCTAAGAAAGCAAGAAGTCTGAGAATTAGATTTAGGGTTAGGATTCTGGTTAGGGTTAAGGATGAAGTTTAGTGTTAGGGTGAGGGCTTAGGGTTAGGGATTAGGGTTAGGGTTAAAGGTTACTCTTAGGTTTAACGGTTACACTTTGGTTTAGGGTTGAGGTGTACGGTTAGGGATAAGATGAGGGGTTAGGGTGTGGTACAGGGTTAGGGTTAAGTGTTAGGTTTAGGGTTGAAGATTAGGGTTAGGGTTAGGATTAAAGGTTAGCGTGAGAGTTAACGCTTAGTGTTAAGGTTAAGAGTTAGGGTTTAGGGTTAGGGTTAGGGTTAGTTTTAGGGTTAGAGTTAAGTGCTATGGTTTGTGTTAGAGGTTAGGGTTAGGTTTACTGGTCACGGTTAGGGTTACGTTTAGGGGGTAGCATTAGTTTTAGGGTTAGGGTTAAGGGATAGGCTTAGGGGTAAGTGTTGGGCTTAGGGTTGGGATTTAGTGTTAGGGTTAGCATTAAGGATTAGGGTTAGGGTCAGGGTTAAATGCTTGGGTGCGGGTAATGGTTAGGGTCAGGGTTTAGGTTCACGGATAGGGTTAGTGTTAAGGGTTACGGGTAGGTTTAGGGTTCAGGGTTAGTGTTAGCATTAGGGCTTAAGGTTAGGATTAGGCGGTAGGTTAGATTTAGGGTTAGATCTAGGCGTTAGGGTAAGGGCTAGCGTTAGGGTTAAGAGATAGGGTTAGGTTTAATGCTTAGGATTAGGGTTAGGGTTTGGGGTTAAAGTAAGTGTTAGGGGTTAGGTTTAAGGATCCAAGGTTAGGGTTATTTTTAGCTGTAGTGTTAGGGTTAGGGATAAGGGATCCCATTAGCATTAAGGGTCTTCCTTACTGTAGGGTTAAGGGTTAGGCTTAGAGTTAAAGGTTAATGTTAGGGTCAGTGTGAAGATTTAGGGTGAGGGTTAATGGTTAGGGTAAAGGTTAAGCGTTAGGGTTAGGGATTAGTGATTAGGGTTTTTGGTTAGTGTTAGGGTTAGCGGTTAGGAGTTAGTGTTTTATGAAGGGGTATGGTTAGAATTAGGATTGGGGTTAGAGTTAGGGTGAGGTATAGGGGTTAGGTTTAGGGGTTAGTTTTAGGGTAAAAGGATAGGATTAGGGTTATGGGTTGGGCTTAGGTTTAGGGTTAAAGTTTACTGCTAGGGTTAGGGATAGGGTTCAGGATTAGCTTTAGGGGTTCTGGTTAGTGTTAGGTGATAGGTTAGTGTCAGGGTTAGGTCTAGTCGTGAGGGTAAGGTTTAGGGTTAGCTTTAAGAGCTAGGGTTAGGTTTAATGGTTAGGATTAGGATTAGGGTTAAGGGTTAGGGTAAGGCTTAGGGGTTAGGGTGAAGGGTTAGGGCCAACGGTTAGGGTTTTTGTTAGGCATAGCGTTGGGGTTAGAAGTAAGGGTTACTGTCAGTGTTAGGGTTGTAGGTAGGGTTACGGTTAGGGTTAGCGGTTTAGAATTAGGGTTAGGGATTAGGTGTCACAGTGATGACTAGGAGATAGGGTTAGAATTATGGGATAGGGGTTGTTCTCAGGAAATGGGTTATGCATTAACGTTAGGATAAGAGGTTAAAGTTAGGCGCACGGTGAGGTTTACGTGTTAAGGGGAGAAATAGGAACAGGGTTGGGTGTTATGTTCAGGGTTAGGGTTATCTGTTAAAGGTATTGTTTATGCTTAGCGCACGGGCCCTGTCTGCATTAGGCGGGCGGGGGGAGTTTAGGGGGCTGGGATTGTACCCGGGAACCCACTCTATCATACTCTGGGTATGGGCCCGTGGGTTTCATGCAGGACACAGTGGTAGAGCCTCCTTTCACGCATGGCATGGGAGGATTGCAGGCTTTCTAAACTCTAAGAAAGCAAGAAGTCTGAGAATTAGATTTAGGGTTAGGATTCTGGTTAGGGTTAAGGATGAAGTTTAGTGTTAGGGTGAGGGCTTAGGGTTAGGGATTAGGGTTAGGGTTAAAGGTTACTCTTAGGTTTAACGGTTACACTTTGGTTTAGGGTTGAGGTTTACGGTTAGGGTTAAGATGAGGGGTTAGGGTGTGGTACAGGGTTAGGGTTAAGTGTTATGTTTAGGGTTGAAGATTAGGATTAGGGTTAGGATTAAAGGTTAGAGTGAGAGTTAACGCTTAGGATTAAGGTTAAGAGTTAGGGTTTAGGGTTAGGGTTAGGGTTAGTTTTAGGGTTAGAGTTAAGTGCTATGGTTTGTGTTAAAGGTTAGGGTTAGGTTTACTGGTCACGGTTAGGGTTACGTTTAGGGGGTAGCATTAGTTTTAGGGTTAGGGTTAAGGGATAGGATTAGGGGTAAGTGTTGGGCTTACGGTTAGGTTTTAGTGTTACGGTTGGCATTAAGGATTAGGGTTAGGGTCAGGGTTAAATGCTTGGGTGCGGGTTATGGTTAGGGTCAGGGTTTAGGTTCACGAATAGGGTTAGTGTTAAGGGTTACGGGTAGGTTTAGGGTTCCTGGTTAGTGTTAGCATTAGGGCTTAAGGTTAGGATTAGGCGGTAGGTTAGATTTAGGGTTAGATCTAGGCGTTAGGGTAAGGGCTAGCGTTAGGGTTAAGAGATAGGGTTAGGTTTAATGCTTAGGATTAGGGTTAGGGTTTGGGGTTAAAGTAAGTGTTAGTGGTTAGGTTTAAGGATCCAAGTTTAGGGTTATTTTTAGCTGTAGTGTTAGGGTTAGGGATAAGGGATCCCATTAGCATTAAGGGTCTTCCTTACTGTAGGGTTAAGGGTTAGGCTTAGAGTTAAAGGTTAAGGTTAGGGTCAGTGTTAAGATTTAGGGTGAGGGTTAACGGTTAGGGTAAAGGTTAAGCGTTAGGGTTAGGGTTAGGGATTAGTGATTAGGGTTTTTGGTTAGTGTTAGGGTTAGCGGTTAGGAGTTAGTGTTTTATGAAGGGGTATGGTTAGAATTAGGATTGGGGTTAGAGTTAGGGTGAGGTATAGGGGTTAGGTTTAGGGGTTAGTTTTAGGGTAAAAGGATAGGATTAGGGTTACGGGTTGGGCTTATGTTTAGGGTTAAAGTTTACTGCTAGGGTTAGGGATAGGGTTCAGGGTTAGCTTTAGGGGTTCTGGTTAGGGTTAGGTGTTAGGTTAGTGTCAGGGTAAGGTCTAGTCGTGAGGGTAAGGTTTAGGGTTAGCTTTAAGAGCTAGGGTTAGGTTTAATGGTTAGGATTAGGATTAGGGTTAAGGGTTAGGGTAAGGCTTAGGGGTTAGGGTGAAGGGTTAGGGTCAAGGGTTAGGGTTTTCGTTAGGCATAGCGTTGGGGTTAGAAGTAAGGTTTACTGTCAGTGTTAGGGTTGTAGGTAGGGTTACGGTTAGGGTTAGCGGTTTAGAATTAGGGTTAGGGATTAGGTGTCACAGTGATGACTAGGAGATAGGGTTAGAATTATGGGATAGGGGTTGTTCTCAGGAAATGGGTTATGCATTAACGTTAGGATAAGAGGTTAAAGTTAGGCGCACGGTGAGGTTTACGTGTTAAGGGGAGAAATAGGAACAGGGTTGGGTGTTATGTTCAGGGTTAGGGTTATCTGTTAAAGGTATTGTTTATGCTTAGCGCACGGGCCCTGTCTGCATTAGGCGGGCGGGGGGAGTTTCTGGGGCTGGGATTGTACCCGGGAACCCACTCTATCATACTCTGGGTATGGGCCCATGGGTTTCATGCAGGACACAGTGGTACAGCCTCCTTTCACGCATGGCATGGGAGGATTGCAGGCTTTCTAAACTCTAAGAAAGCAAGAAGTCTGAGAATTAGATTTAGGGTTAGGATTCTGGTTAGGGTTAAGGATGAAGTTTAGTGTTAGGGTGAGGGCTTAGGGTTAGGGATTAGGGTTAGGCTTAAGGGTTACTCTTAGGTTTAACGGTTACACTTTGGTTTAGGGTTGAGGTTTACGGATAGGGTTAAGATGAGGGGTTAGGGTTTGGTACAGTGTTAGGGTTAAGTGTTATGTTTAGGGTTGAAGATTAGGATTAGGGTTAGGATTAAAGGTTAGCGTGAGAGATAACGCTTAGGGTTAAGGTTAAGAGTTAGGGTTTAGGTTTAGGGTTAGGGTTAGGGTTAGTTTTAGGGTTAGAGTTATGTGCTATGGTTTGTGTTAGAGGTTAGGGTTAGGTTTACTGGTCACGGTTAGGGTTACGTTTAGGGGTTAGCATTAGGGTTAGGGTTAGGGTTAGGGTAAAGGGATAGGATTAGTGTTAAATGTTGGGCTTAGGATTAGGGTTTAGTGTTAGGGTTAGCATTAAGGATTAGGGTTAGGGTCAGGGTTAAATGCTTGGGTGCGGGTAATGGTTAGGGTCAGGGTTAAGGTTCACGGATAGGGTTAGTGTTAAGGGTTACGGGTAGGTTTAGGGTTCAGGGTTAGTGTTAGCATTAGGGCTTAAGGTTAGGATTATGCGGTAGGTTAGATTTAGGGTTAGATCTAGGCGTTAGGGTAAGGGCTAGCGTTAGGGTTAAGAGATAGGGTTAGGTTTAATGCTTAGGATTAGGGTTAGGGTTTGGGGTTAAAGTAAGTGTTAGGGGTTAGGTTTAAGGATCCAAGGTTAGGGTTATTTTTAGCTGTAGTGTTAGGGTTAGGGATAAGGGATCCCATTAGCATTAAGGGTCTTCCTTACTGTAGGGTTAAGGGTTAGGCTTAGAGTTAAAGGTTAAGGTTAGGGTCTGTGTTAAGATTTAGGGTGAGGGTTAACGGTTAGGGTAAAGGTTAAGCGTTAGGGTTAGGGATTAGTGATTAGGGTTTTTGGTTAGTGTTAGGGTTAGCGGTTAGGAGTTAGTGTTTTATGAAGGGGTATGGTTAGAATTAGGATTGGGGTTAGAGTTAGGGTGAGGTATAGGGGTTAGGTTTAGGGGTTAGTTTTAGGGTAAAAGGATAGGATTAGGGTTACGGGTTGGGCTTAGGTTTAGGGTTAAAGTTTACTGTTTGGGTTAGGGATAGGCTTCAGGGTTAGCTTTAGGGGTTCTGGTTAGGGTTAGGTGTTAGGTCACTGTCAGGGTTAGGTCTAGTCGTGAGGGTAAGGTTTAGGGTTAGCTTTAAGAACTAGGGTTAGGTTTAATGGTTAGGATTAGGATTAGGGTTAAGGGTTAGGGTAAGGCTTAGGCGTTAGGGTGAAGGGTTAGGGTCAAGGGTTAGGGTTTTTGTGAGGCATAGCGTTGGGGTTAGAAGTAAGGGTTACTGTCAGTGTTAGGGTTGTAGGTAGGGTTACGGTTAGGGTTAGCGGTTTAGAATTAGGGTTAGGGATTAGGTGTCACAGTGATGACTAGGAGATAGGGTTAGAATTATGGGATAGGGGTTGTTCTCAGGAAATGGGTTATGCATTAACGTTAGGAAAAGAGGTTAAAGTTAGGAGCACGTGGAGGTTTACGTGTTAAGGGGAGAAATAGGAACAGGGTTGGGTGTTATGTTCAGGGTTAGGGTTCTCTGTTAAAGGTATTGTTTATGCTTAGTGCACGGGCCCTGTCTGCATTAGGCGGGCGGGGGGAGTTTAGGGGGATGGGATTGTACCCGGGAACCCACTCTATCATACTCTGGTTAGGGGCCGTGGGTTTCATGCAGGACACAGTGGTAGAGCCTCCTTTCCCGCATGGCACGGGAGGATTGCAGGCTTTCTAAACTCTAAGAAAGCAAGAAGGCTGAGAATTAGATTTAGGGTTAGGATTCTGGTTAGGGTTAAGGATGAAGTTTAGTGTTAGGGTGAGGGCTTAGGGTTAGGGATTAGGGTTAGGGTTAAATGTTACTCTTAGGTTTAACGGTTACACTTTGGTTTAGGGTTGAGATTTACGGATAGGGTTAAGATGAGGGGTTAGGGTTTGTTACAGTGTTAGGGTTAAGTGTTATGTTTAGGGTTGAAGATTAGGATTAGGGTTAGGATTAAAGGTTAGCGTGAGAGATAACGCTTAGGGTTAAGGTTAAGAGTTAGGGTTTAGGTTTAGGGTTAGGGTTAGGGTTAGTTTTAGGGTTAGAGTTATGTGCTATGGTTTGTGTTAGAGGTTAGGGTTAGGTTTACTGGTCACGGTTAGGGTTACGTTTAGGGGTTAGCATTAGGGTTATGGTTAGGGTTAGGGTAAAGGGATAGGATTAGTGTTAAATGTTGGGCTTAGGATTAGGGTTTAGTGTTAGGGTTAGCATTAAGGATTAGGGTTAAGGTCAGGGTTAAATGCTTGGGTGCGGGTAATGGTTAGGGTCAGGGTTAAGGTTCACGGATAGGGTTAGTGTTAAGCGTTACGGGTAGGTTTAGGGTTCAGGGTTAGTGTTAGCATTAGGGCTTAAGGTTAGGATTAGGCGGTAGGTTAGATTTAGGGTTAGATCTAGGCGTTAGGGTAAGGGCTAGCGTTAGGGTTAAGAGATAGGGTTAGGTTTAATGCTTAGGATTAGGGTTAGGGTTTCGGGTTAAAGTAAGTGTTAGGGGTTAGGTTTAAGGATCCAATGTTAGGGTTATTTTTAGCTGTAGTGTTAGGGTTGGGGATAAGGGATCCCATTAGCATTAAGGGTCTTCCTTACTGTAGGGTTAAGGGTTAGGCTTAGAGTTAAAGGTTAAGGTTAGGGTCAGTGTTAAGATTTAGGGTGAGGGTTAACGGTTAGGGTAAAGGTTAAGCGTTAGCGTTAGGGATTAGTGATTAGGGTTTTTGGTTAGTTTTAGGGTTAGCGGTTAGGAGTTAGTGTTTTATGAAGGGGTATGGTTAGAATTAGGATTGGGTTTAGTGTTAGGGTGAGGTATAGGGGTTACGTTTAGGGGTTAATTTTAGGGTAAAAGGATAGGATTAGGGTTACGGGTTGGGAATAGGTTTAGGGTTAAAGATTACTGCTAGGGTTAGCGATAGATTTCAGGGTTAGCTTTAGGGGTTCTGGTTAGGGTTAGGTGTTATGTTAGTGTCAGGGTTAGGCCTAGTCGTGAGGGTAAGGTTTAGGGTTAGCTTTAAGAGCTAGGGTTAGGTTTAATGGTTAGGATTAAGATTAGGGTTAAGGGTTAGGGTAAGGCTTAGGGGTTAGGGTGAAGGGTTAGGGTCAAGGGTTAGGGTTTTTGTTAGGCATAGCGTTGGGGTTAGAAGTAAGGGTTACTGTCAATGTTAGGGTTGCAGGTAGGGTTACGGTTAGGGTTAGCGGTTTAGAATTAGGGTTGTGGATTATGTGTCACAGTGATGACTAGGAGATAGGGTTAGAATTATGGGATAGGGGTTGTTCTCAGGAAATGGGTTATGCATTAACGTTAGGATAAGAGGTTAAAGTTAGGCGCACGGTGAGGTTTACGTGTTAAGGGGAGAAATAGGAACAGGGTTGGGTGTTATGTTCAGGGTTAGGGTTATCTGTTAAAGGTATTGTTTATGCTTAGCGCATGGGCCCTGTCTGCATTAGGCGGGCGGGGGGAGTTTAGGGGGCTGGGATTGTACCCGGGGACCCAGTCTATCATACTCTGGGTATGGGCCCGTGGGTTTCATGCAGGACACAGTGGTAGAGCCTCCTTTCACGCATGGCATGGGAGGATTGCAGGCTTTCTAAACTCTAAGAAAGCAAGAAGTCTGAGAATTAGATTTAGGGTTAGGATTCTGGTTAGGGTTAAGGATGAAGTTTAGTGTTAGGGTGAGGGCTTAGGGTTAGGGATTAGGGTTAGGGTTAAAGGTTACTCTTAGGTTTAACGGTTACACTTTGGTTTAGGGTCGAGGTTTACGGTTAGGGTTAAGATGAGGGGTTAGGGTTTGGTACAGGGTTAGGGTTAAGTGTTAGGTTTAGGGTTGAAGATTAGGATTAGGGTTAGGATTAAAGGTTAGCGTGAGAGCAAACGCTTAGTGTTAATGTTAAGGGTTAGGGTTTAGGGTTAGGGTTAGGGTTAGTTTTAGGGTTAGACTTATGTGCTATGGCTTGTGTTACAGGTTACGGTTAGCTTTACTGGTCACGGTTAGGGTTACGTTTAGGGGGTAGCATTAGGGTTAGGGTTAGGGTTAAGGGATAGGATTAGGGATAAGTGTTGGGCTTAGGGTTAGGGTTTAGTGTTAGGGTTAGCATTAAGGATTAGGGTTAGGGTCAGGGTTAAATGCTTGGGTGCGGGTAATGGTTAGGGTCAGGGTTTAGGTTCACGGCTAGGGTTAGTGTTAAGGGTTACGGGTAGGTTTAGGGTTCAGGGTAAGAGTTAGCATTAGGGCTTAAGGTTAGGATTAGGCGGTAGGTTAGATTTAGGTTAGATCTAGGCGTTAGGGTAAGGGCTAGCGTTAGGGTTAAGAGATAGGGTTAGGTTTAATGCTTAGGATTAGGGCTAGGGTTTGGGGTTAAAGTAAGTGTTAGGGTTTAGGTTTAAGGATCCAAGGTTAGGGTTATTTTTAGCTGTAGTGTTAGGGTTAGGGATAAGGGATCCCATTAGCATTAAGGGTCTTCCTTACTGTAGGGTTAAGGGTTAGGCTTAGAGTTAAAGGTTAAGGTTAGGGTCAGTGTTAAGATTTAGGGTGAGGGTTAACGGTTAGGGTAAAGGTTATGCGTTAGGGTTAGGGATTAGTGATTAGGGTTTTTGCTTAGTGCTAGGGTTAGCGGTTAGGAGTCAGTGTTTTATGAAGGGGTATGGTTAGAATTAGGATTGGGGTTAGAGTTAGGGTGAGGTATAGGGGTTAGGTTTAGGGGTTAGTTTTAGGGTAAAAGGATAGGATTAGGGTTGCGGGTTGGGCTTAGGTTTAGGGTTAAAGTTTACTGCTAGGGTTAGGGATAGGGTTCAGGGTTAGCTTTAGGGTTTCTGGTTACGGTTAGGTGTTAGGTTAGTGTCAGGGTTAGGTCTAGTCGTGAGGGTAAGGTTTAGGGTTAGCCTTAAGAGCTAGGGTTAGGTTTATTGGTTAGGATTAGGATTAGGGTTAAGGGTTAGGGTAAGGCTTAGCGGTTAGGGTGAAGGGTTAGGGTCAAGGGTTAGGGTTTTTGTTAGGCATAGCGTTGGGGTTAGAAGTAAGGGTTACTGTCAGTGTTAGGGTTGTAGGTAGGGTTACGGTTAGGGTTAGCGGTTTAGAATTAGGGTTAGGGATTAGGTGTCACAGTGATGACTAGGAGATAGGGTTAGAATTATGGGATAGGGGTTGTTCTCAGGAAATGTGTTATGCATTAACGTTAGGATAAGAGGTTAAAGTTAGGCGCACGGTGAGGTTTACGTGTTAAGGGGAGAAATAGGAACAGGGTTGGGTGTTATGTTCAGGGTTAGGGTTATCTGTTAAAGGTATTGTTTATGCTTAGCGCACGGGCCCTGTCTGCATTAGGCGGGCGGGGGGAGTTTAGGGGGCTGGGATTGTACCCGGGGACCCACTCTATCATACTCTGGGTATGGGCCCGTGGGTTTCATGCAGGACACAGTGGTAGAGCCTCCTTTCACGCATGGCATGGGAGGATTGCAGGCTTTCTAAACTCTAAGAAAGCAAGAAGTCTGAGAATTAGATTTAGGGTTAGGATTATGGTTAGGGTTAAGGATGAAGTTTAGTGTTAGGGTGAGGGCTTAAGGTTAGGGATTAGGGTTAGGGTTAAAGGTTACTCTTAGGTTTAACGGTTACACTTTGGTTTAGGGTCGAGGTTTACCGTTAGGGTTAAGATGAGAGGTTAGGGTTTGGTACAGGGTTAGGGTTAAGTGTTATGTTTAGGGTTGAAGATTAGGATTAGGGTTAGGATTAAAGGTTAGCGTGAGAGTTAACGCTTAGTGTTAAGGTTAAGAGTTAGGATTTAGGGTTAGGGTTAGGGTTAGGGTTAGTTTTAGGGTTAGACTTATGTGCTATGGCTTGTGTTACAGGTTACGGTTAGCTTTACTGGTCACGGTTAGGGTTACGTTTAGGGGTTAGCATTAGGGTTAGGGTTAGGATTAAGGGATAGGATTAGGGATAAGTGTTGGGCTTAGGGTTAGGGTTTAGTGTTAGGGTTAGCATTAAGGATTAGGGTTAGGGTCAGGGTTAAATGCTTGGGTGCGGGTAATGGTTAGGGTCAGGGTTAAGGTTCACGGATAGGGTTAGTGTTAAGGGTTACGGGTAGGTTTAGGGTTCAGGGTAAGAGTTAGCATTAGGGCTTAAGGTTAGGATTAGGCGGTAGGTTAGATTTAGGTTTAGATCTAGGCGTTAGGGTAAGGGCTAGCGTTAGGGTTAAGAGATAGGGTTAGGTTTAATGCTTAGGATTAGGGTTAGGGTTTGGGGTTAAAGTAAGTGTTAGGGGTTAGGTTTAAGGATCCAAGGTCAGGGTTATTTTTAGCTGTAGTGTTAGGGTTAGGGATAAGGGATCCCATTAGCATTAAGGGTCTTCCTTACTGTAGGGTTAAGGGTTAGGCTTAGAGTTAAAGGTTAAGGTTAGGGTCTGTGTTAAGATTTAGGGTGAGGGTTAACGGTTAGGGTAAAGGTTAAGCGTTAGAGTTAGGGATTAGTGATTAGGGTTTTTGCTTAGTGTTAGGGTTAGCGGTTAGGAGTTAGTGTTTTATGAAGGGGTATGGTTAGAATTAGGATTGGGGTTAGAGTTAGGGTGAGGTATAGGGGTTAGGTTTGGGGGTTAGTTTTAGGGTAAAAGGATAGGATTAGGGTTACGGGTTGGGCTTAGGTTTAGGGTTAAAGTTTACTGCTAGGGTTAGGGAGAGGGTTCAGGGTTAGCTTTAGGGGTTCTGGTTAGGGTTAGGTGTTAGGTTAGTGTCAGGGTTAGGTCTAGTCGTGAGGGTAAGGTTTAGGGTTAGCTTTAAGAGCTAGGGTTAGGTTTAATGGTTAGGATTAGGATTAGGGTTAAGGGTTAGAGTAAGGCTTAGGGGTTAGGGTGAAGGGTT
The DNA here is from genome assembly GCF_041146395.1 of Eulemur rufifrons. Lineage (NCBI taxonomy): Eukaryota > Metazoa > Chordata > Mammalia > Primates > Lemuridae > Eulemur > Eulemur rufifrons. The sequence continues at coordinate 3,829,110 of NC_091001.1, forward strand.
AGGGTCAAGGGTTAGGGTTTTTGTTAGGCATAGCATTCGGGTTAGAAGAAAGGGTTACTGTCAGTTTTAGGGTTGTAAGTAGGGTTACGGTTAAGGTTAGCGGTTTAGAATTAGGGTTAGGGATTAGGTGTCACAGTGATGACTAGTTGATAGGGTTAGAATTATGGGATAGGGGTTGTTCTCTGGAAACGGGTTATGCATTAACGTTAGGATAAGAGGTTAAAGTTAGGCGCACGGTGAGGTTTACGTGTTAAGGGGAGAAATAGGAACAGGGTTGGGTGTTATGTTCAGGGTTAGGGTTATCTGTTAAAGGTATTGTTTATGCTTAGCGCACGGGCCCTGTCTGCATTAGGCGGGCGGGGGGAGTTTAGGGGGCTGGGATTGTACCCGAGAACCCACTCTATCATACTCTGGGTATGGGCCCGTGGGTTTCATGCAGGACACAGTGGTAGAGCCTCCTTTCACGCATGGCATGGGAGGATTGCAGGCTTTCTAAACTCTAAGAAAGCAAGAAGTCTGAGAATTAGATTTAGGGTTAGGATTCTGGTTAGGGTTAAGGATGAAGTTTAGTGTTAGGGTGAGGGCTTAGCGTTAGGGATTAGGGTTAGGGTTAAAGGTTACTCTTAGGTTTAACGGTTACACTTTGGTTTAGGGTTGAGGTTTACGGTTAGGATTAAGATGAGGGGTTAGAGTTTGGTACAGGGTTAGGGTTAAGTGTTAGGTTTAGGGTTGAAGATTAGGATTAGGGTTAGGATTAAAGGTTAGCGTGAGAGTTAACGCTTAGTGTTAGGGTTAAGAGTTAGGGTTTAGGGTTAGGGTTAGGGTTAGGGTTAGTTTTAGGGTTAGAGTTATGTGCTATGGTTTGTGTTAGAGGTTACGGTTAGCTTTACTGGTCACGGTTAGGGTTAGGTTTAGGGGTTAGCATTAGGGTTATGGTTAGGGTTAAGGGATAGGATTAGGGTTAACTGTTGAGCTTAGGTTTAGGGTTTAGTGTTAGGTTTATCATTAAGGATTAGGGTTAGAATCAGGGTTAAATGCTTGGGTGCGGGTAATGGTTAGGGTCAGGGTTAAGGTTCACGGATAGGGTTAGTGTTAAGGGTTACGGGTAGGTTTAGGGTTCAGGGTTAGTGTTAGCATTAGGGCTTAAGGTTAGGATTAGGCGGAAGGTTAGATGTAGGGTTAGATCTAGGCGTTAGGGTAAGGGCTAGCGTTAGGGTTAAGAGATAGGGTTAGGTTTAATGCTTAGGATTAGGGTTAGGGTTTGGGGTTAAAGTAAGTGTTAGGGGTTAGGTTTAAGGATCCAAGGTTAGGGTTATTTTTAGCTGTAGTGTTAGGGTTAGGGATAAGGGATCCCATTAGCATTAAGGGTCTTCCTTACTGTAGGGTTAAGGGTTAGGCTAGGAGTTAAAGGTTAAGGTTAGGGTCAGTGTTAAGATTTAGGGTGAGGGTTAACGGTTAGGGTAAAGGGTAAGCGTTAGGGTTAGGGATTAGTGATTAGGGTTTTTGGTTAGTGTTAGGGTTAGCGGTTAGGAGTTAGTGTTTTATGAAGGGGTATGGTTAGAATTAGGATTGGGGTTAGAGTTAGGGTGAGGTATAGGGGTTAGGATTAGGGGTTAGTTTTAAGGTAAAAGGATAGGATTAGGGTTACGGGTTGGACTTAGGTTTAGGGTTAAAGTTTACTGCTAGGGTTAGGGATAGGGTCAGGGTTAGCTTTAGGGTTTCTGGTTAGGGTTAGGTGTTAGGTTAGTGTCAGGGTTAGGTCTAGTCGTGAGGGTAAGGTTTAGGGTTAGCTTTAAGAGCTAGGGTTAGGTTTAATGTTTAGGATTAGGATTAGGGTTAAGGGATAGGGTAAGGCTTAGGGGTTAGGGTGAAGGGTTAGGGTCAAGGGGTAGGGTTTTTGTTAGGCATAGCGTTGAGGTTAGAAGTAAGGGTTACTGTCAGTTTTAGGGTTGTAGGTAGGGTTACGGTTAGGGTTAGCGGTTTAGAATTAGGGTTAGGGATTAGGTGTCACAGTGATGACTAGGAGATAGGGTTAGAATTATGGGATAGGGGTTGTTCTCAGGAAATGGGTTATGCATTAACGTTAGGATAAGAGGTTAAAGTTAGGCGCACGGTGAGGTTTACGTGTTAAGGGGAGAAATAGGAACAGGGTTGGGTGTTATGTTCAGGGTTAGGGTTATCTGTTAAAGGTATTGTTTATGCTTAGCGCACGGGCCCTGTCTGCATTAGGCGGGCGGGGGGAGTTTAGGCGGCTGGGATTGTACCCAGGAACCCACTCTATCATACTCTGGGTATGGGCCCGTGGGTTTCATGCAGGACACAGTGGTAGAGCCTCCTTTCACGCATGGCATGGGAGGATTGCAGGCTTTCTAAACTCTAAGAAAGCAAGAAGTCTGAGAATTAGATTTAGGGTTAGGATTCTGGTTAGGGTTAAGGATGAAGTTTAGTGTTAGGGTGAGGGCTTAGCGTTAGGGATTAGGGTTAGGGTTAAAGGTTACTCTTAGGTTTAACGGTTACACTTTGGTTTAGGGTTGAGGTTTACGGTTAGGATTAAGATGAGGGGTTAGAGTTTGGTACAGGGTTAGGGTTAAGTGTTAGGTTTAGGGTTGAAGATTAGGATTAGGGTTAGGATTAAAGGTTAGCGTGAGAGTTAACGCTTAGTGTTAGGGTTAAGAGTTAGGGTTTAGGGTTAGGGTTAGGGTTAGGGTTAGTTTTAGGGTTAGAGTTATGTGCTATGGTTTGTGTTAGAGGTTACGGTTAGCTTTACTGGTCACGGTTAGGGTTAGGTTTAGGGGTTAGCATTAGGGTTATGGTTAGGGTTAAGGGATAGGATTAGGGTTAACTGTTGAGCTTAGGTTTAGGGTTTAGTGTTAGGTTTATCATTAAGGATTAGGGTTAGAATCAGGGTTAAATGCTTGGGTGCGGGTAATGGTTAGGGTCAGGGTTAAGGTTCACGGATAGGGTTAGTGTTAAGGGTTACGGGTAGGTTTAGGGTTCAGGGTTAGTGTTAGCATTAGGGCTTAAGGTTAGGATTAGGCGGAAGGTTAGATGTAGGGTTAGATCTAGGCGTTAGGGTAAGGGCTAGCGTTAGGGTTAAGAGATAGGGTTAGGTTTAATGCTTAGGATTAGGGTTAGGGTTTGGGGTTAAAGTAAGTGTTAGGGGTTAGGTTTAAGGATCCAAGGTTAGGGTTATTTTTAGCTGTAGTGTTAGGGTTAGGGATAAGGGATCCCATTAGCATTAAGGGTCTTCCTTACTGTAGGGTTAAGGGTTAGGCTAGGAGTTAAAGGTTAAGGTTAGGGTCAGTGTTAAGATTTAGGGTGAGGGTTAACGGTTAGGGTAAAGGGTAAGCGTTAGGGTTAGGGATTAGTGATTAGGGTTTTTGGTTAGTGTTAGGGTTAGCGGTTAGGAGTTAGTGTTTTATGAAGGGGTATGGTTAGAATTAGGATTGGGGTTAGAGTTAGGGTGAGGTATAGGGGTTAGGATTAGGGGTTAGTTTTAAGGTAAAAGGATAGGATTAGGGTTACGGGTTGGACTTAGGTTTAGGGTTAAAGTTTACTGCTAGGGTTAGGGATAGGGTCAGGGTTAGCTTTAGGGTTTCTGGTTAGGGTTAGGTGTTAGGTTAGTGTCAGGGTTAGGTCTAGTCGTGAGGGTAAGGTTTAGGGTTAGCTTTAAGAGCTAGGGTTAGGTTTAATGTTTAGGATTAGGATTAGGGTTAAGGGATAGGGTAAGGCTTAGGGGTTAGGGTGAAGGGTTAGGGTCAAGGGGTAGGGTTTTTGTTAGGCATAGCGTTGAGGTTAGAAGTAAGGGTTACTGTCAGTTTTAGGGTTGTAGGTAGGGTTACGGTTAGGGTTAGCGGTTTAGAATTAGGGTTAGGGATTAGGTGTCACAGTGATGACTAGGAGATAGGGTTAGAATTATGGGATAGGGGTTGTTCTCAGGAAATGGGTTATGCATTAACGTTAGGATAAGAGGTTAAAGTTAGGCGCACGGTGAGGTTTACGTGTTAAGGGGAGAAATAGGAACAGGGTTGGGTGTTATGTTCAGGGTTAGGGTTATCTGTTAAAGGTATTGTTTATGCTTAGCGCACGGGCCCTGTCTGCATTAGGCGGGCGGGGGGAGTTTAGGCGGCTGGGATTGTACCCAGGAACCCACTCTATCATACTCTGGGTATGGGCCCGTGGGTTTCATGCAGGACACAGTGGTAGAGCCTCCTTTCACGCATGGCATGGGAGGATTGCAGGCTTTCTAAACTCTAAGAAAGCAAGAAGTCTGAGAATTAGATTTAGGGTTAGGATTCTGGTTAGGGTTAAGGATGAAGTTTAGTGTTAGGGTGAGGGCTTAGCGTTAGGGATTAGGGTTAGGGTTAAAGGTTACTCTTAGGTTTAACGGTTACACTTTGGTTTAGGGTTGAGGTTTACGGTTAGGATTAAGATGAGGGGTTAGAGTTTGGTACAGGGTTAGGGTTAAGTGTTAGGTTTAGGGTTGAAGATTAGGATTAGGGTTAGGATTAAAGGTTAGCGTGAGAGTTAACGCTTAGTGTTAGGGTTAAGAGTTAGGGTTTAGGGTTAGGGTTAGGGTTAGGGTTAGTTTTAGGGTTAGAGTTATGTGCTATGGTTTGTGTTAGAGGTTACGGTTAGCTTTACTGGTCACGGTTAGGGTTAGGTTTAGGGGTTAGCATTAGGGTTATGGTTAGGGTTAAGGGATAGGATTAGGGTTAACTGTTGAGCTTAGGTTTAGGGTTTAGTGTTAGGTTTATCATTAAGGATTAGGGTTAGAATCAGGGTTAAATGCTTGGGTGCGGGTAATGGTTAGGGTCAGGGTTAAGGTTCACGGATAGGGTTAGTGTTAAGGGTTACGGGTAGGTTTAGGGTTCAGGGTTAGTGTTAGCATTAGGGCTTAAGGTTAGGATTAGGCGGAAGGTTAGATGTAGGGTTAGATCTAGGCGTTAGGGTAAGGGCTAGCGTTAGGGTTAAGAGATAGGGTTAGGTTTAATGCTTAGGATTAGGGTTAGGGTTTGGGGTTAAAGTAAGTGTTAGGGGTTAGGTTTAAGGATCCAAGGTTAGGGTTATTTTTAGCTGTAGTGTTAGGGTTAGGGATAAGGGATCCCATTAGCATTAAGGGTCTTCCTTACTGTAGGGTTAAGGGTTAGGCTAGGAGTTAAAGGTTAAGGTTAGGGTCAGTGTTAAGATTTAGGGTGAGGGTTAACGGTTAGGGTAAAGGGTAAGCGTTAGGGTTAGGGATTAGTGATTAGGGTTTTTGGTTAGTGTTAGGGTTAGCGGTTAGGAGTTAGTGTTTTATGAAGGGGTATGGTTAGAATTAGGATTGGGGTTAGAGTTAGGGTGAGGTATAGGGGTTAGGATTAGGGGTTAGTTTTAAGGTAAAAGGATAGGATTAGGGTTACGGGTTGGACTTAGGTTTAGGGTTAAAGTTTACTGCTAGGGTTAGGGATAGGGTCAGGGTTAGCTTTAGGGTTTCTGGTTAGGGTTAGGTGTTAGGTTAGTGTCAGGGTTAGGTCTAGTCGTGAGGGTAAGGTTTAGGGTTAGCTTTAAGAGCTAGGGTTAGGTTTAATGTTTAGGATTAGGATTAGGGTTAAGGGATAGGGTAAGGCTTAGGGGTTAGGGTGAAGGGTTAGGGTCAAGGGGTAGGGTTTTTGTTAGGCATAGCGTTGAGGTTAGAAGTAAGGGTTACTGTCAGTTTTAGGGTTGTAGGTAGGGTTACGGTTAGGGTTAGCGGTTTAGAATTAGGGTTAGGGATTAGGTGTCACAGTGATGACTAGGAGATAGGGTTAGAATTATGGGATAGGGGTTGTTCTCAGGAAATGGGTTATGCATTAACGTTAGGATAAGAGGTTAAAGTTAGGCGCACGGTGAGGTTTACGTGTTAAGGGGAGAAATAGGAACAGGGTTGGGTGTTATGTTCAGGGTTAGGGTTATCTGTTAAAGGTATTGTTTATGCTTAGCGCACGGGCCCTGTCTGCATTAGGCGGGCGGGGGGAGTTTAGGCGGCTGGGATTGTACCCAGGAACCCACTCTATCATACTCTGGGTATGGGCCCGTGGGTTTCATGCAGGACACAGTGGTAGAGCCTCCTTTCACGCATGGCATGGGAGGATTGCAGGCTTTCTAAACTGTAAGAAAGCAAGAAGTCTGAGAATTAGATTTAGGGTTAGGATTCTGGTTAGGGTAAAGGATGAAGTTTAGTGTTAGGGTGAGGGCTTAGGGTTAGGGATTAGGGTTAGGTTTAAAGGTTACTCTTAGGTTTAACGTTTACACTTTGGTTTAGAGTTGAGGTTTACGGTTAGGGTTAAGATGAGGGGTTAGGGTTTGGTACAGGGTTAGGGTTAAGTGTTAGGTTTAGGGTTGAAGATTAGGATTAGGGTTAGGATTAAAGGTTAGCGTGAGTGTTAACGCTTAGCGTTAAGGTTAAGAGTTAGGGTTTAGGGTTAGGTTTAGTGTTAGGGTTAGTTTTAGGGTTAGAGTTATGTGCTATGGTTTGTGTTAGAGGTTAGGGTTAGGTTTACTGGTCACGGTTAGGGTTACGTTTAGGGGTTAGCATTAGGGTTAGGGTTAGGGTTAGGGGATACGATTAGGGTTAAGTGTTGGGCTTAGGGTTAGGGTTTAGTGTTAAGGTTGGCATTAAGGATTAGGGTTAGGGTCAGGGTTAAATGCTTGGGTGCGAGTAATGGCTAGGGTCAGGGTTTAGGTTCACGGATAGGGTTAGTGTTATGGGTTATGGGTAGTTTTAGAGTTCAGGGTTAGTGTTAGCATTAGGGCTTAAGGTTAGGATTAGGCGGTAGGTTAGATTTAGGGTTAGATCTAGGCGTTAGGGTAAGGGCTAGCGTTAGGGTTAAGAGATAGGGTTAGGTTTAATGATTAGGATTAGGGTTAGGGTTTGGGGTTAAAGTAAGAGTTAGGGGTTAGGTTTAAGGATCCAAGGTTAGGGTTATTTTTAGCTGTAGTGTTATGGTTAGGGATAAGGGATCCCATTAGCATTAAGGGTCTTCCTTACTGTAGGGTTAAGGGTTAGGCTTAGAGTTAAAGGTTAAGGTTAGGGTCAGTGTTAAGATTTAGGGTGAGGGTTAACGGTTAGGGTAAAGGTTAAGCGTTAGGGTTAGGGATTAGTGATTAGGGTTTTTGGTTAGTGTTAGGGTTAGCGGTTAGGAGTTAGTGTTTTATGAAGGGGTATGGTTAGAATTAGGATTGGGGTTAGAGTTAGGGTGAGGTATAGGGGTTAGGTTTAGGGGTTAGTTTTAGGGTAAAAGGATAGGATTAGGGTTACGGGTTGGGCTTATGTTTAGGGTTAAAGTTTACTGCTAGGTTTAGGGATAGGGTTCAGGGTTAGCTTTAGGGGTTCTGGTTAGGGTTAGGTGTTAGGTTAGTGTCAGGGTTAGGTCTAGTCGTGAGGGTAAGGTTTACGGTTAGCTTTAAGAGCTAGGGTTAGGTTTAATGGTTAGGATTAGGATTAGGGTTAAGGGTTAGGGTAAGGCTTAGGGGTTAGGGTGAAGGGTTAGGGTCAAGGGTTAGGGTTTTTGTTAGGCATAGCTTTGGGGTTAGAAGTAAGGGTTACTGTCAGTGTTAGGGTTGTAGGTAGGGTTACGGTTAGGGTTAGCGGTTTAGAATTAGGGTTAGGGATTAGGTGTCACAGTGATGACTAGGAGATAGGGTTAGAATTATGGGATAGGGGTTGTTCTCAGGAAATGGGTTATGCATTAACGTTAGGATAAGAGGTTAAAGTTAGGCGCACGGTGAGGTTTACGTGTTAAGGGGAGAAATAGGAACAGGGTTGGGTGTTATCTTCAGGGTTAGGGTTATCTGTTAAAGGTATTGTTTATGCTTAGCGCACGGGCCCTGTCTGCATTAGGCGGGCAGGGGGAGTTTCGGGGGCTGGGATTGTACCCGGGAACCCACTCTATCATACTCTGGGTATGGGCCCATGGGTTTCATGCACGACACAGTGGTAGAGCCTCCTTTCACGCATGGCATGGGAGGATTGCAGGCTTTCTAAACTCTAAGAAAGCAAGAAGTCTGAGAATTAGATTTAGGGTTAGGATTCTGGTTAGGGTTAAGGATGAAGTTTAGTGTTAGGGTGAAGGCTTAGGGTTAGGGATTAGAGTTAGGGTTAAGGGTTACTCTTAGGTTTAACGGTTACACTTTGGTTTAGGGTTGAGGTTTACAGTTAGGGTTAAGATGAGGGGTTAGGGTTTGGTACAGGGTTAGGGTTAAGTGTTAGGTTTAGGGTTGAAGATTAGGATTCGGGTTAGGATTAAAGGTTAGCGTGAGAGTTAACGCTTAGTGTTAAGGTTAAGAGTTAGGGTTTAGGGTTAGGGTTAGGGTTAGGGTTAGTTTTAGGGTTAGAGTTATGTGCTATGGTTTGTGTTAGAGGTTAGGGTTAGGTTTACTGGTCACGGTTAGGGTTACGTTTAGGGGTTAGCATTAGGGTTAGGGTTAGGGTTAAGGGATAGGATTAGGGTTAAGTGTTGGGCTTAGGGTTAGGGTTTAGTGTTAGATTTATCATTAAGAATTAGGGTTAGAATCAGGGTTAAATGCTTGGGTGCGGGTAATGGTTAGGGTCAGGTTTAAGGTTCACGGATAGGGTTAGTGTTAAGGGTTACGGGTAGGTTTAGGGTTCAGGGTTACTGGTAGCATTAGGGCTTAAGGTTAGGATTAGGCGGTAGGTTAGATTTAGGGTTAGATCTAGGCGTTAGGGTAAGGGCTAGCGTTAGGGTTAAGAGATAGGGTTAGGTTTATTGCTTAGGATTAGGGTTAGGGTTTGGGGATAAAGTAAGTGTTAGGGGTTCGGTTTAAGGATCCAAGGTTAGGGTTATTTTTAGCTGTAGTGTTAGGGTTAGGGATAAGGGATCCCATTAGCATTAAGGGTCTTCCTTACTGTAGGGTTAAGGTTTGGCTTAGAGTTTAAGGTTAAGGTTAGGGTCAGTGTTAAGATTTAGGGTGAGGGTTAACGGTTAGGGTAAAGGTTAAGCGTTAGGGTTAGGGATTAGTGATTAGGGTTTTTGGTTAGTGTTAGGGTTAGCGGTTAGGAGTTAGTGTTTTATGAAGGGGTATGGTTAGAATTAGGATTGGGGTTAGAGTTAGGGTGAGGTATAGGGGTTAGGTTTAGGGGTTAGTTTTAGGGTAAAAGGATAGGATTAGGGTTACGGGTTGGGCTTAGGTTTAGGGTTAAAGTTTACTGCTGGGGTTAGGGATAGGGTTCAGGGTTAGCTTTAGGGTTTCTGGTTAGGGTTAGGTGTTAGGTTAGTGTGTGGGTTAGGTCTAGTCGTGAGGGTAAGGTTTAGGGTTAGCTTTAAGAGCTAGGGTTAGGTTTAATGGTTAGGATTAGGATTAGGGTTAAGGGTTAGGGTAAGGCTTAGGGGTTAGGTTGAAGGGTTAGGGTCAAGGGTTAGGGTTTTTGTTAGGCATAGCGTTGGGGTTAGAAGTAAGGGTTACTGTCAGTGTAAGGGTTGTAGGTAGGGTTACGGTTAGGATTAGCGGTTTAGAATTAGGGTTAGGGATTAGGTGTCACAGTGATGACTAGGAGATAGGGTTAGAATTATGGGATGGGGTTGTTCTCAGGAAATGGGTTATGCTTTAACGTTAGGATAAGAGGTTAAAGTTAGGGGCACGGTGAGGTTTACGTGTTAAGGGGAGAAATAGGAACAGGGTTGGGTGTTATGTTCAGGGTTAGGGTTATCTGTTAAAGGTATTGTTTATGCTTAGCGCACGGGCCCTGTCTGCATTAGGCGGGCGGGGGGAGTTTAGGCGGCTGGGATTGTACCCGGGAACCCACTCTATCATACTCTGGGTATGGGCCCGTGGGTTTCATGCAGGTCACAGTGGTAGAGCCTCCTTTCACCCATGGCATGGGAGGATTGCAGGCTTTCTAAACTCTAAGAAAGCAAGAAGTCTGAGAATTAGATTTAGGGTTAGGATTCTGGTTAGGGTTAAGGATGAATTTTAGTGTAAGGGTGAGGGCTTAGGGTTAGGGAATAGGGTTAGGGTTAAAGGTTACTCTTAGGTTTAACGGTTACACTTTGGTTTAGGGTTGAGGTTTACGGTTAGGGTTAAGATGAAGTGTTAGAGTTTGGTACAGGGTTAGGGTTAAGTGTTAGGTTTAGGGTTGAAGATTAGGATTAGGGTTAGGATTAAAGGTTAGCGTGAGAGTTAACGCTTAGGGTTAAGGTTAAGAGTTAGGGTTTAGGGTTAGGGTTAGGGTTAGGGTTAGTATTAGGGTTAGAGTTATGTGCTATGGTTTGTGTTAGAGGTTAGGGTTAGGTTTACTGGTCACGGTTAGGGTTACGTTTAGGAGTTAGCATTAGGGTTAGGGTTAGGGTTAAGGGATAGGATTAGGGTTAAGTGTTGGGCTTAGGGTTAGGGTTTAGTGTTAGTTTTATCATTAAGGATTAGGGTTAGAATCAGGTTTAAATGCTTGGTTGCGGGTAATGGTTAGGGTCAGTGTTTAGGTTCATGGATAGGGTTAGTGTTAAGGGTTATGGGTAGGTTTAGGGTTCAGGGTTAGTGGTAGCATTAGGGCTTAAGGTTAGGATTAGGCGGTAGGTTAGATTTAGAGTTAGATCTAGGCGTTAGGGTAAGGGCTAGCGTTCGGGTTAAGAGATAGGGTTAGGTTTAATGCTTAGGATTAGGGTTAGGTTTTGGGGTTAAAGTAAGTGTTAGGGGTTAGGTTTAAGGATCCAAGGTTAGGGTTATTTTTAGCTGTAGTGTTAGGGCTAGGGATAAGGGATCCCATTAGCATTAAGGGTCTTCCTTACTGTAGGGTTAAGGGTTAGGCTTAGAGTTAAAGGTTAAGGTTAGGGTCAGTGTTAAAATTTAGGGTGAGGGTTAACGGTCAGGGTAAAGTTTAAGCGTTAGGGTTAGGGATTAGTGATTAGGGTTTTTGGTTAGTGTTAGGGTTAGCGGTTAGGAGTTAGTGTTTTATGAAGGGGTATGGTTAGAATTAGGATTGGGGTTAGAGTTAGGGTGAGGTATAGGGGTTAGGTTTAGGGGTTAGTTTTAGGGTAAAAGGATAGGATTAGGGTTACGGGTTGGGCTTAGGTTTAGGGTTAAAGTTTACTGTTTGGGTTAGGGATAGGCTTCAGGGTTAGCTTTAGGGGTTCTGGTTAGGGTTAGGTGTTATGTTAGTGTCAGGGTTAGGTCTAGTCGTGAGGGTAAAGTTTAGGGTTAGCTTTAAGAGCTAGGGTTAGGTTTAATGGTTAGGATTAGGATTAGGGTTAAGGGTTAGGGTAAGGCTTAGGGGTTAGGGTGAAGGGTTAGGGTCTAGGGTTAGGGTTTTTGTTAGGCATAGCGTTGGGGTTAGAAGTAAGGGTTACTGTCAGTGTTAGGGTTGTAGGTAGGGTTACGGTTAGGGTTAGCGGTTTAGAATTAGGGTTAGGGATTACGTGTCACAGTGATGACTAGGAGATAGGGTTAGAATTATGGGATAGGGGTTGTTCTCAGGAAATGGGTTATGCATTAACGTTAGGATAAGAGGTTAAAGTTAGGCGCACGGTGAGGTTTACGTGTTAAGGGGAGAAATAGGAACAGGGTTGGGTGTTATGTTCAGGGTTAGGGTTATCTGTTAAAGGTATTGTTTATGCTTAGCGCACGGGCCCTGTCTGCATTAGGCGGGCGGGGGGAGTTTCGGGGGCTGGGATTGTACCCGGGAACCCAGTCTATCATACTCTGGGTATGGGCCCGTGGGTTTCATGCAGGACACAGTGGTAGAGCCTCCTTTCACGCATGGCATGGGAGGATTGCAGGCTTTCTAAACTCTAAGAAAGCAAGAAGTCTGAGAATTCGATTTAGGGTTAGGATTCTGGTTAGGGTTAAGGATGAAGTTTAGTGTTAGGGTGAGGGCTTAGGGTTAGGGATTAGTGTTAGGGTTAAAGGTTACTCTTAGGTTTAACAGTTACACCTTGGTTTAGGGTTGAGGTTTACGGTTAGGGTTAAGATGAGGGGTTAGGGTTTGGTACAGGGTTAGGGTTAAGTGTTAGGTTTAGGGTTGAAGATTAGGATTAGGGTTAGGATTAAAGGTTAGCGTGAGAGTTAACGCTTAGGGTTAAGGTTAAGATTTAGGGTTTAGGGTTAGGGTTAGGGTTAGTTTTAGGGTTAGAGTTTTGTGCTATGGTTTGTGTTAGAGGTTAGGGTTAGGTTTACTGGTCACGGTTAGGGTTACGTTTAGGGGGTAACCTTAGGGTTAGTGTTAGGGTTAAGGGATAGGATTAGGGTTAAGTGTTGGACTTAGGGTTAGGGTTTAGTGTTAGGTTTATCATTAAGGATTAGGGTTAGAATCAGGGTTAAATGCTTGGGTGCGGGTAATGGTTAGGGTCAGGGTTAAGGTTCACAGATAGGGTTAGTGTTAAGGGTTACGGGTAGGTTTAGGGTTCATGGTTAGTGTTAGCATTAGGGCTTAAGGTTAGGATTAGGCGGTAGGTTAGATTTAGGGTTAGATGTAGGCGTTAGGGTAAGGGCTAGCGTTAGGTTTAAGAGATAGGGTTAGGTTTAATGCTTAGAATTAGGGTTAGGGTTTGGGGATAAAGTAAGTGTTAGGGGTTAGGTTTAAGGATCCAAGGTTAGGGTTATTTTTAGCTGTAGTGTGAAGGTTAGGGATAAGGGATCCCATTAGCACTAAGGGTCTTCCTTACTGTAGGGTTAAGGGTTAGGCTTAGAGTTAAAGGTTAAGGTTAGGGTCAGTGTTAAGATTTAGGGTGAGGGTTAACGGTCAGGGTAAAGGTTAAGCGTTAGGGTTAGGGATTAGTGATTAGGGTTTTTGGTTAGTGTTAGGGTTAGTGGTTAGGAGTTAGTGTTTTATGAAGGGGTATGGTTAGAATTAGGATTGGGGTTAGAGTTAGGGTGAGGTATAGGGGTTAGGTTTAGGGGTTAGTTTTAGGGTAAAAGGATAGGATTAGGGTTACGGGTTGGGCTTAGGTTTAGGGTTAAAGTTTACTGCTAGAGTTAGGGATAGGGTTCAGGCTTAGCTTTAGGGGTTCTGGTTAGGGGTAGGTTTAGGTTAGTGTCAGGGTTAGGTCTAGTCGTGATGGTAAGGTTTAGGATTAGCTTTAAGAGCTAGGGTTAGGTTTAATGTTTAGGATTAGGATTAGGGTTAAGGGTTAGGGTAAGGCTTAGGGGTTAGGGTGAAGGGTTAGGGTCAAGGGTTAGGGTTTTTGTTAGGCATAGCGTTGGGGTTAGAAGTAAGGGTTACTGTCAGTGTTAGGGTTGTAGGTAGGGTTACGGTTAGGGTTAGCGGTTTAGAATTAGGGTTAGGGATTAGGTGTCACAGTGATGACTAGGAGATAGGGTTAGAATTATGGGATAGGGGTTGTTCTCAGGAAATGGGTTATGCATTAACGTTAGGATAAGAGGTTAAAGTTAGGCGCACGGTGAGGTTTACGTGTTAAGGGGAGAAATAGGAACAGGGTTGAGTGTTATGTTCAGGGTTAGGGTTATCTGTTAAAGGTATTGTTTATGCTTAGCGCACAGGCCCTGTCTGCATTAGGCGGGCGGGGGGAGTTTAGGGGGCTGGGATTGTACCCGGGAACCCACTCTATCATACTCTGGGTATGGGCCCGTGGGTTTCATGCAGGACACAGTGGTAGAGCCTCCTTTCACGCATGGCATGGGAGGATTGCAGGCTTTCTAAACTCTAAGAAAGCAAGAAGTCTGAGAATTAGATTTAGGGTTAGGATTCTGGTTAGGGTTAAGGATGAAGTTTAGTGTTAGGGTGAGGGCTTAGGGTTAGGGATTAGGGTTAGGGTTAAAGGTTACTCTTAGGTTTAACGGTTACACTTTGGTTTAGGGTCGAGGTTTACCGTTATGGTTAAGATGAGAGGTTAGGGTTTGGTACAGGGTTAGGGTTAAGTGTTAGGTTTAGGGTTGAAGATTAGGATTAGGGTTAGGATTAAAGGTTAGCGTGAGAGTTAACGCTTAGTGTTAAGGTTAAGAGTTAGGGTTTAGGGTTAGGGTTATGGTTAGGGTTAGTTTTAGGGTTAGACTTATGTGCTATGACTTGTGTTACAGGTTACGGTTAGCTTTACTGGTCACGGTTATGGTTACGTTTAGGGGTCATCATTAGGGTTAGGGTTAGGGTTAAGGGATAGGATTAGGGATAAGTGTTGGGCTTAGGGTTAGGGTTTAGTGTTAGGGTTAGCATTAAGGATTAGGGTTAGGGTCAGGGTTAAATGCTTGGGTGCGGGTAATGGTTAGGGTCAGGGTGAAGGTTCACGGATAGGGTTAGTGTTAAGGGATACGGGTAGGTTTAGGGTTCAGGGTAAGAGTTAGCATTAGAGCTTAAGGTTAGGATTAGGCGGTAGGTTAGATTTAGGGTTAGATCTAGGCGTTAGGGTAAGGACTAGCGTTAGGGTTAAGAGATAGGTGTAGGTTTAATGCTTAGGATTAGGGTTAGGGTTTGGGGTTAAAGTAAGTGTTAGGGGTTAGGTTTAAGGATCCAAGGTTAGGGTTATTTTTAGCTGTAGTGTTAGGGTTAGGGATAAGGGATCCCATTAACATTAAGGGTCTTCCTTACTGTAGGGTTAAGGGTTAGGCTTAGAGTTAAAGGTTAAGGTTAGGGTCTGTGTTAAGATTTAGGGTGAGGGTTAACGGTTAGGGTAAAGGTTAAGCGTTAGGGTTAGGGATTAGTGATTAGGGTTTTTGGTTAGTGTTAGGGTTAGCGGTTAGGAGTTAGTGTTTTACGAAGGGGTATGGTTAGAATTAGGATTGGGGTTAGAGTTAGGGTGAGGTATAGGGGTTAGGTTTAGGGGTTAGTTTTAGGGTAAAAGGATAGGATTAGGGTTACGGGTTGGGCTTAGGTTTAGGGTTAAAGTTTACTGCTGGGGTTAGGGATAGGGTTCAGGGTTAGCTTTAGGGGTTCTGGTTAGGGTTAGGTGTTAGGTTAGTGTCAGGGTTAGGTCTAGTCGTGAGGGTAAGGTTTAGGGTTAGCTTTAAGAACTAGGGTTAGGTTTAATGGTTAGGATTAGGATTAGGGTTAAGGGTTAGGGTAAGGCTTAGGGTTAGGGTGAAGGGTTAGGGTCAAGGGTTAGGGTTTTTGTTAGGCATAGCGTTGGGGTTAGAAGTAAGGGTTACTGTCAGTGTTAGGGTTGTAGGTAGGGTTACGGTTAGGGTTAGCGGTTTAGAATTAGGGTTAGGGATTAGGTGTCACAGTGATGACTAGGAGATAGGGTTAGAATTATGGGATAGGGGTTGTTCTCAGGAAATGGGTTATGCATTAACGTTAGGATAAGAGGTTAAAGTTAGGCGCACGGTGAGGTTTACGTGTTAAGGGGAGAAATAGGAACAGGGTTGGGTGTTATGTTCAGGGTTAGGGTTCTCTGTTAAAGATATTGTTTATGCTTAGCGCACGGGCCCTGTCTGCATTAGGCGGGCGGGGCGAGTTTAGGGGGCTGGGATTGTACCCGGGAACCCACTCTATCATACTCTGGATAGGGGCCGTGGGTTTCATGCAGGACACAGTGGTAGAGCCTCCTTTCACGCATGGCATGGGAGGATTGCAGGCTTTCTAAACTCTAAGAAAGCAAGAAGTCTGAGAATTAGATTTAGGGTTAGGATTCTGGTTAGTGTTAAGGATGAAGTTTAGTGTTAGGGTGAGGGCTTAGGGTTAGGGATTAGGGTTAGGGTTAAATGTTACTCTTAGGTTTAACGGTTACACTTTGGTTTAGGGTTGAGGTTTACGGTTAGGGTTAAGATGAGGGGTTAGGGTTTGGTACAGGGTTAGGGTTAAGTGTTAGGTTTAGGGTTGAAGATTAGGATTAGGTTTAGGATTAAAGGTTAGCGTGAGAGTTAACGCTTAGGGTTAAGGTTAAGATTTAGGGTTTAGGGTTACGGTTAGGGTTAGTTTTAGGGTTAGAGTTTTGTGCTATGGTTTGTGTTAGAGGTTAGGGTTAGGTTTACTGGTCACGGTTAGGGTTACGTTTAGGGGTTAGCATTAGGGTTAGGGTTAGGGTTAGGGTAAAGGGATAGGATTAGTGTTAAATGTTGGGCTTAGGATTAGGGTTTAGTGTTAGGGTTAGCATTAAGGATTAGGGTTAGGGTCAGGGTTAAATGCTTGGGTGCGGGTAATGGTTAGGGTCAGGGTTAAGGTTCACGGATAGGGTTAGTGTTAAGCGTTACGGGAAGGTTTAGGGTTCAGGGTTAGTGTTAACATTAGGGCTTAAGGTTAGGATTAGGCGGTAGGTTAGATTTAGGGTTAGATCTAGGCGTTAGGGTAAGGGCTAGCGTTAGGGTTAAGAGATAGGGTTAGGTTTAATGCTTAGGATTAGGGTTAGGTTTTCGGGTTAAAGTAATTGTTAGGGGTTAGGTTTAAGGATCCAAGGTTAGGGTTATTTTTAGCTGTAGTGTTAGGGTTAGGGATAAGGGATCCCATTAGCATTAAGGGTCTTCCTTACTGTAGGGTTAAGGGTTAGGCTTAGAGTTAAAGGTTAAGGTTAGGGTCAGTGTTAAGATTTAGGGTGAGGGTTAACGGTTAGGGTAAAGGTTAAGCGTTAGCGTTAGGGATTAGTGATTAGGGTTTTTGGTTAGTTTTAGGGTTAGCGGTTAGGAGTTAGTGTTTTATGAAGGGGTATGGTTAGAATTAGGATTGGGGTTAGAGTTAGGGTGAGGTATAGGGGTTACGTTTAGGGGTTAGTTTTAGGGTAAAAGGATAGGATTAGGGTTACGGGTTGGGCTTAGGTTTAGGGTTAAAGTTTACTGCTAGGGTTAGCGATAGGTTTCAGGGTTAGCTTTAGGGGTTCTGGTTAGGGTTAGGTGTTATGTTAGTGTCAGGGTTAGGCCTAGTCGTGAGGGTAAGGTTTAGGGTTAGCTTTAAGAGCTAGGGTTAGGTTTAATGGTTAGGATTAAGATTAGGGTTAAGGGTTAGGGTAAGGCTTAGGGGTTAGGGTGAAGGGTTAGGGTCAAGGGTTAGGGTTTTTGTTAGGCATAGCGTTGGGGTTAGAAGTAAGGGTTACTGTCAGTGTTAGGGTTGTAGGTAGGGTTACGGTTAGGGTTAGCGGTTTAGAATTAGGGTTGTGGATTATGTGTCACAGTGATGACTAGGAGATAGGGTTAGAATTATGGGATAGGGGTTGTTCTCAGGAAATGGGTTATGCATTAACGTTAGGATAAGAGGTTAAAGTTAGGTGCACCGTGAGGTTTACGTGTTAAGGGGAGAAATAGGAACAGGGTTGGGTGTTATGTTCAGGGTTAGGGTTATCTGTTAAAGGTATTGTTTATGCTTAGCGCATGGGCCCTGTCTGCATTAGGCGGGCGGGGGGAGTTTAGGGGGCTGGGATTGTACCTGGGGACCCACTCTATCATACTCTGGGTATGGGCCCGTGGGTTTCATGCAGGACACAGTGGTAGAGCCTCCTTTCACGCATGGCATGGGAGGATTGCAGGCTTTCTAAACTCTAAGAAAGCAAGAAGTCTGAGAATTAGATTTAGGGTTAGGATTCTGGTTAGGGTTAAGGATGAAGTTTAGTGTTAGGGTTAGGGCTTAGGGTTAGGGATTAGGGTTAGGGTTAAAGGTTACTCTTAGGTTTAACGGTTACACTTTGGTTTAGGGTCGAGGTTTACAGTTAGGGTTAAGATGAGGGGTTAGGGTTTGGTACAGGGTTAGGGTTAAGTGTTATGTTTAGGGTTGAAGATTAGGATTAGGGTTAGGATTAAAGGTTAGCGTGAGAGTTAACGCTTAGGGTTAAGGTTAAGAGTTAGGGTTTAGGGTTAGGGTTAGGGTTAGGGTTAGTTTTAGGGTTAGAGTTAAGTGCTATGGTTTGTTTTAGAGGTTAGGGTTAGGTTTACTGGTCACGGTTAGGGTTACGTTTAGTGGGTGGCATTAGGGTTAGGGTTAGGGTTAAGGGATAGGATTAGGGTTAAGTGTTGGGCTTAGGGTTAGGGTTTAGTGTTAGGGTTAGCATTAAGGATTAGGGTTAGAATCAGGGTTAAATGCTTGGGTGCGGGTAATGGTTAGGGTCAGGGTTAAGGTTCACGGATAGGGTTAGTGTTAAGGGTTACGGGTAGGTTTAGCGTTCAGGGTTAGTGTTAGCATTAGGGCTTAAGGTTAGGCTTAGGCGATAGGTTAGATTTAGGGTTAGATCTAGGCGTTAGGGTAAGGGCTTGCGTTAGGGTTAAGAGATAGGATTAGGTTTAATGCTTAGGATTAGGGTTAGGTTTTGAAGTTAAAGTAAGTGTTAGGGGTTAGGTTTAAGGATCCAAGGTTAGGGTTATTTTTAGCTGCAGTATTAAGGTTAGGGATAAGGGATCCCATTGGCATTAAGGGTCTTCCTTACTGTAGGGTTAATGGTTAGGCTTAGAGTTAAAGGTTAAGGTTAGGGTCAGGGTTAAGATTTAGAGTGAGGGTTAACGGTTAGGGTAAAGGTTAAGCGTTAGGGTTAGGGATTAGTGAGTAGGGTTATTGGTTAGTGTTAGGGTTAGCGGTTAGGAGTTAGTGTTTTATGAAGGGGTATGGTTAGAATTAGGATTGGGGTTAGAGTTAGGGTGAGGTATAGGGGTTAGGTTTAGGGGTTAGTTTTAGGGTAAAAGGATAGTATTAGGGTTACGGGTTGGGCTTAGGTTTAGGGTTAAAGTTTACTGCTAGGGTTAGGGATAGGGTTCAGGGTTAGCTTTAGGGGTTCTGGTAAGGGTTAGGTGTTAGGTTAGTGTCAGGGTTAGGTCTAGTCGTGAGGATAAGGTTTAGGGTTAGCTTTAAGAGCTAGGGTTAGGTTTAATGGTTAGGATTAGGATTAGGGTTAAGGGTTAGGGTAAGCCTTAGGGGTTAGGGTGAAGGGTTAGGGTCAAGGGTTAGGGTTTTTGTTAGGCATAGCGTTGGGGTTAGAAGTAATGGTTACTGTCAGTGTTAGGGTTGTAGGTAGGGTTACGGTTAGGGTTAGCGGTTTAGAATTAGGGTTAGGGATTAGGTGTCACAGTGATGACTAGGAGATAGGGTTAGAATTATGGGATGGGGTTGTTCTCAGGAAATGGGTTATGCATTAACGTTAGGATAAGAGGTTAAAGTTAGGCGCACGGTGAGGTTTACGTGTTAAGGGGAGAAATAGGAACAGGGTTGGGTGTTATGATCATGGTTAGGGTTATCTGTTAAAGGTATTGTTTATGCTTAGCGCACGGGCCCTGTCTGCATTAGGCGGTCCGGGGGATTTTAGGGGGCTGTGATTGTACCCGGGGACCCACTCTATCATACTCTGGGTATGGGCCCGTGGGTTTCATGCAGGACACAGTGGTAGAGCCTCCTTTCACGCATGGCATGGGAGGATTGCAGGCTTTCTAAACTCTGAGGAAGAAAGAAGTCTGAGAATTAGATTTAGGGTTAGGATTCTGGTTAGGGTTAAGGATGAACTTTAGTGTTAGGGTGAGGGCTTAGGGTTAGGGATTAGGGTTAGGGTTAAAGGTTACTCTTAGGTTTAACGGTTACACTTTGGTTTAGGGTTGAGGTTTACGGTTAGGGTTAAGATGAGGGGTTAGGGTTTGGTATAGGGTAATGGTTAAAAGTTAGGTTTAGGGTTGAAGATTAGGATTAGGGTTAGGATTAAAGGTTAGCGTGAGAGTTAACGCTTAGGGTTAAGGTTAAGAGTTAGGGTTTAAGGTTAGGGTTAGGGTTAGTTTTAGGGTTAGCGTTATGTGCTATGGTTTGTGTTAGAGGTTAGTGTTACGTTCACTGGTCACGGTTAGGGTTACGTTTAGGGGGTAGCATTAGGGTTAGGTTTAGGGTTAAGGGATAGGATTAGGGTTAAGTGTTGGGCTTAGGGTTAGGGTTTAGTGTTAGGTTTATCATTAAGGATTGGCGTTAGGGTCAGGGTTAAATGCTTGGTTTCGGGTAATGGTTAGGGTCAGGGTTAAGGTTCACGGATAGGGTTAGTGTTAAGGGTTACGGGTAGGTTTAGGGTTCAAGGTTAGTGTTAGCTTTAGGGCTTAAGGTTAGGATTGGGCGGTAGGTTAGATTTAGGGTTAGATCTAGGCGTTAGGGTAAGGGCTAGCATTAGGGTTAAGAGATAGGGTTAGGTTTAATGCTTAGGATTAGGGTTAGGGTTTGGGGTTAAAGTAAGTGTTAGGGGTTAGGTTTAAGGATCCAAGGTTAGGGTTATTTTTAGCTGTAGTGTTAGGGTTAGGGATAAGGGATCCCAATAGCATTAAGGGTCTTCCTTACTGTAGAGTTAAGGGTTAGGCTTAGAGTTAAAGGTTAAGGTTAGGGTCAGTGTTAAGATTTAGGGTGAGGGTTAACGGTTAGGGTAAAGGTTAAGCGTTAGGGTTAGGGATTAGTGATTAGGGTTTTTGGTTAGTGTTAGGGATAGCGGTTAGGAGTTAGTGTTTTATGAAGGGGTATGGTTAGAATTAGGATTGGGGTTAGAGTTAGGGTGAGGTATAAGGGTTAGGTTTAGGGGTTAGTTTTAGGGTAAAAGGATAGGATTAGGGTTACGGGTTGGGCTTAGGTTTAGGGTTAAAGTTTACTGCTGGGGTTAGGGATAGGGTTCAGGGTTAGCTTTAGGGGTTCTGGTTAGGGTTACGTGTTAGGTCACTGTCAGGGTTAGGTCTAGTCGTGAGGGTAAGGTTTAGGGTTAGCTTTAAGAGCTAGGGTTAGGTTTAATGGTTAAGATTAGGATTAGGGTTAAGGGTCAGGTAAGGCTTAGAGGTTAGGGTGAAGGGTTAGGGTCAAGGGTTAGGGTTTTTGTTAGGCATAGCGTTGGGGTTAGAAGTAAGGGTTACTGTCAGTGTTAGGGTTCTAGTTAGGGTTACGGTTAGGGTTAGCGGTTTAGAATTAGGATTAGGGATTAGGTGTCACAGTGATGACTAGGAGATAGGGTTAGAATTATGGGATAGGGGTTGTTCTCAGGAAATGGGTTATGCATTAACGTTAGGATAAGAGGTTAAAATTAGGTGCACGGTGAGGTTTATGTGTTAAGGGGAGAAATAGGAACAGGGTTGGGTGTTATGTTCAGGGTTAGGGTTATCTGTTAAAGGTATTGTTTATGCTTAGCGCACGGGCCCTGTCTGCATTAGGCGGGCGGGGGGAGTTTAGGGGGCTGGGATTGTACCCGGGAACCCACTCTATCATACTCTGGGTATGGGCCCGTGGGTTTCATGCAGGACACAGTGGTAGAGCCTCCTTTCACGCATGGCATGGGAGGATTGCAGGCTTTCTAAACTCTAAGAAAGCAAGAAGGCTGAGAATTAAATTTAGGGTTAGGATTCTGGTTAGGGTTAAGGATGAAGTTTAGTGTTAGGGTGAGGGCTTAGGGTTAGGGATTAGGGTTAGGGTTAAAGGTTACTCTTAGGTTTAACGGTTACACTTTGGTTTAGGGTTGAGGTTTACGGTTAGGGTTAAGATGAGGGGTTAGGGTTTGGTACAGGGTTAGGGTTAAGTGTTAGGTTTAGGGTTGAAGATTAGGATTAGGGTTAGGATTAAAGGTTAGCATGAGAGTTAACGCTTAGGGTTAAGGTTAAGAGTTAGGGTTTAGGGTTAGGTTTAGGGTTAGGGTTAGTTTTAGGGTTAGAGTTATGTGCTATGGTTTGTGTTAGAGGTTAGGGTTAGGTTTACTGGTCACGGTTAGGGTTACGTTTAGGGGTTAGCATTAGGGTTAGGGTTAGGGTTAGGGGATAGGATTAGGGTTAAGTGTTGGGCTTAGGGTTAGGGTTTAGTGTGAAGGTTGGCATTAAGGATTAGGGTTAGGGTCAGGGTTAAATGCTTGGGTGCGGGTAATGGTTAGGGTCAGGGTTTAGGTTCACGGATAGGGTTAGTGTTAAGGGTTACGGGTAGGTTTAGGGTTCAGGGTTACTGTTAGCATTAGGGTTTAAGGTTAGGATTAGGCGGTAGGTTAGATTTAGGTTTAGATCTAGGCGTTAGGGTAATGGCTAGCGTTAGAGTTAAGAGATAGGGTTAGGTTTAATGCTTAGGATTAGGGTTAGGGTTTGGGGTTAAAGTAAGTGTTAGGGGTTAGGTTTAAGGATCCAAGGTTAGGGTTATTTTTAGCTGTAGTGTTAGGGTTAGGGATAAGGGATCCCATTAGCATTAAGTGTCTTCCTTACTGTAGGGTTAAGGGTTAGGCTTAGAGTTAAAGGTTAAGGTTAGGGTCAGTGTTAAGATTTAGGGTGATGGTTAAATGTTAGGGTAAAGGTTAAGCGTTAGGGTTAGGGATTAGTGATTAGGGTTTTTGGTTAGTGTTAGGGTTAGCGGTTAGGAGTTAGTGCTTTACGAAGGGGTATGGTTAGAATTAGGATTGGGGTTAGAGTTAGGGTGAGGTATAGGGGTTAGGTTTAGGGGTTAGTTTTAGGGTAAAAGGATAGGATTAGTGTTACGGGTTGGGCTTAGGTTTAGGGTTAAAGTTTACTGTTTGGGTTAGGGATAGGGTTCAGGGTTAGCTTTAGGGGTTCTGGTTAGGGTTAGGTGTTAGGTTAGTGTCAGGGTTAGGTCTAGTCGTGAGGGTAAGGTTTAGTGTTAGCTTTAAGAGCTAGGGTTAGGTTTAATGGTTAGGATTAGGATTAGGGTTAAGGGTTAGGGTAAGGCTTAGGGGTTAGGGTCAAGGGTTAGGGTTTTTGTTAGGCATAGCGTTGGGGTTAGAAGTAAGGGTTACTGTCAGTGTTAGGGTTGTAGGTAGGGTTACGGTTAGGGTTAGCGGTTTAGAATTAGGGTTAGGGATTAGGTGTCACAGTGATGACTAGGAGATAGGGTTAGAATTATGGGATAGGGGTTGTTCTCAGAAATGGGTTATGCATTAACGTTAGGATAAGAGGTTAAAGTTAGGCGCACGGTGAGGTTTACGTGTTAAGGGGAGAAATAGGAACAGGGTTGGGTGTTATGTTCAGGGTTAGGGTTATCTGTTAAAGGTATTGTTTATGCTTAGCGCACGGGCCCTGTCTGCATTAGGCGGGCGGGGGGAGTTTAGGGGGCTGGGATTGTACCCGGGAACCCACTCTATCATACTCTGGGTATGGGCCCGTGGGTTTCATGCAGGACACAGTGGTAGAGCCTCCTTTCACGCATGGCATGGGAGGATTGCAGGCTTTCTAAACTCTAAGAAAGCAAGAAGTCTGAGAATTAGATTTAGGGTTAGGATTCTGGTTAGGGTTAAGGATGAAGTTTAGTGTTAGGGTGAGGGCTTAGGGTTAGGGATTAGGGTTAGGGTTAAAGGTTACTCTTAGGTTTAACGGTTACACTTTGGTTTAGGGTTGAGGTTTACAGTTAGTGTTAAGATGAGGGGTTAGGGTGTGGTACAGGGTTAGGGTTAAGTGTTAGGTTTAGGGTTGAAGATTAGGATTAGGGTTAGGATTAAAGGTTAGCGTGAGAGTTAACGCTTAGGGTTAAGGTTAAGAGTTAGGGTTTAAGGTAAGGGTTAGGGTTAGTTTTAGGGTTAGAGTTAAGTGCTATGGTTTGTGTTAAAGGTTAGGGTTAGGTTTACTGGTCACGGTTAGGGTTACGTTTAGGGGGTAGCATTAGTTTTAGGGTTAGGGTTAAGGGATAGGATTAGGGGTAAGTGTTGGGCTTACGGTTAGGGTTTAGTGTTAGGGTTGGCATTAAGGATTAGGGTTAGGGTCAGGGTTAAATGCTTGGGTGCGGGTAATGTTTAGGGTCAGGGTTTAGGTTCACGGATAGGGTTAGTTTTAAGGGTTACGGGTAGGTTTAGGGTTCATGGTTAGTGTTAGCATTAGGGCTTAAGGTTAGGATTAGGCGGTAGGTTAGATTTAGGGTTATATCTAGGCGTTAGGGTAAGGGCTAGCGTTAGGGTTAAGAGATAGGGTTAGGTTTAATGCTTAGGATTAGGGTTAGGGTTTGGGGTTAAAGGAAGTGTTAGGGGTTAGGTTTAAGGATCCAAGGTTAGGGTTATTTTTAGCTGTAGTGTTAGGGTTAGGGATAAGGGATCCCATTAGCATTAAGGGTCTTCCTTACTGTAGGGTTAAGGGATAGGCTTAGAGTTAAAGGTTAAGGTTAGGGTCATTGTTAAGATTTAGGGTGAGGGTTAACGGTTAGGGTAAAGGTTAAGAGTTAGGGTTAAGGTTAGGGATTAGTGATTAGGGTTTTTGGTTAGTGTTAGGGTTAGCGGTTAGCAGTTAGTGTTTTATGAAGGGGTATGGTTAGAATTAGGATTGGGGTTAGAGTTAGGGTGAGGTATAGGGGTTAGGTTTAGGGGTTAGATTTAGGGTAAAAGGATAGGATTAGGGTTACGGGTTGGGCTTAGGTTTAGGGTTAAAGTTTACTGCTAGGGTTAGGGATAGGGTTCAGGATTAGCTTTCGGGGTTCTGGTTAGGGTTAGGTGATAGGTTAGTGTCAGGGTTAGGTCTAGTCGTGAGGGTAAGGTTTAGGGTTAGCTTTAAGAGCTAGGGTTAGGTTTAATGGTTAGGATTAGGATTAGGGTTAAGGGTTAGGGTAAGGCTTAGGGGTTAGGGTGAAGGGTTAGGGTCAAGGGTTAGGGTTTTGGTTAGGCATAGCGTTGGGGTTAGAAGTAAGGGTTACTGTCAGTGTTAGGGTTGTAGGTAGGGTTACGGTTAGGGTTAGCGGTTTAGAATTAGGGTTAGGGATTAGGTGTCACAGTGATGACTAGGAGATAGGGTTAGAATTATGGGATAGGGCTTGTTCTCAGGAAATGGGTTATGCATTAACGTTAGGATAAGAGGTTAAAGTTAGGCGCACGGTGAGGTTTACGTGTTAAGGGGAGAAATAGGAACAGGGTTGGGTGTTATGTTCAGGGTTAGGGTTATCTGTTAAAGGTATTGTTTATGCTTAGCGCACGGGCCCTGTCTGCATTAGGCGGGCCGGGGGAGTTTAGGGGGCTGGGATTGTACCCGGGAACCCACTCTGTGATATTCTGGGTATGGGACCATGGGTTTCATGCAGGACACAGTGGTAGAGCCTCCTTTCACGCATGGCATGGGAGGATTGCAGGCTTTCTAAACTCTAAGAAAGCAAGAAGTCTGAGAATTAGATTTAGGGTTAGGATTCTGGTTAGGGTTAAGGATGAAGTTTAGTGTTAGGGTGAGGGCTTAGGGTTAGGGAATAGGGTTAGGGTTAAAGGTTACTCTTAGGTTTAACGGTTACACTTTGGTTTAGGGTTGAGGTTTACGGTTAGGGTTAAGATGAGGGGTTAGGGTTTGGTACAGGGTTAGGGTTAAGTGTTAGCTTTAGGGTTGAAGATTAGAATTAGGGTTAGGATTTAAGGTTAGTGTGAGAGTTAACGCTAGGGTTAAGGTTAAGAGTTAGGGTTTAGGGTTAGGGTTAGGGTTAGGGTTAGTTTTAGGGTTAGAGTTATGTGCTATGGTTTGTGTTAGAGGTTAGGGTTAGGTTTACTGGTCACGGTTAGGGTTACGTTTAGGGGGTAGCATTAGGGTTAGGGTTAGGGTTAAGGGATAGGATTAGGGATAAGTGTTGGGCTTAGGGTTAGGGTTTAGTGTTAAGGTTATCATTAAGGATTAGGGTTAGGGTCAGGGTTAAATTCTTGGGTGCGGGTAATGGTTAGGGTCAGGGTTTAGGTTCACGGATAGGGTTAGTGTTAAGGGTTACGGGTAGGTTTAGGGTTCAGGGTTAGTGTTACCATTAGGGCTTAAGGTTAGGATTAGGCGGTAGGTTAGATTTAGGGTTAGATCTAGGCGTTAGGGTAAGGGCTAGCGTTAGGGTTAAGAGATAGGGTTAGGTTTAATGCTTAGGATTAGGGTTAGGGTTTGGGGTTAAAGTAAGTGTTAGGGGTTAGGTTTAAGGATCCAAGGTTAGGGTTATTTTTAGCTGTAGTGTTATGGTTAGGGATAAGGGATCCCATTAGCATTAAGGGTCTTCCTTACTGTAGGGTTAAGGGTTAGGCTTAGAGTTAAAGGTTAAGGTTAGGGTCAGTGTTAAGATTTAGGGTGAGGGTTAACGGTTAGGGTAAAGGTTAAGCGTTAGGGTTAGGGATTAGTGATTAGGGTTTTTGGTTAGTGTTAGGGTTAGCGGTTAGGTGTTAGTGTTTTATGAAGGGGTATGGTTAGAATTAGGATTGGGGTTAGAGTTAGGGTGAGGTATAGGGGTTAGGTTTAGGGGTTAGTTTTAGGGTAAA
Organism: Eulemur rufifrons; assembly: GCF_041146395.1. Taxonomy (NCBI): domain Eukaryota; kingdom Metazoa; phylum Chordata; class Mammalia; order Primates; family Lemuridae; genus Eulemur; species Eulemur rufifrons. The sequence continues at coordinate 3,855,116 of NC_091001.1, forward strand.
AGGATAGGATTAGGGTTACGGGTTGGGCTTAGGTTTAGGGTTAAAGTTTACTGTTTGGGTTAGGGATAGGCTTCAGGGTTAGCTTTACGGGTTCTGGTTAGGGTTAGGTGTTAGGTTAGTGTCAGGGTTAGGTCTAGTCGTGAGGGTAAGGTTTAGGGTTAGCTTTAAGAACTAGGGTTAGGTTTAATGGTTAGGATTAGGATTAGGGTTAAGGGTTAGGGTAAGGCTTAGGCGTTAGGGTGAAGGGTTAGGGTCAAGGGTTAGGGTTTTTGTTAGGCATAGCGTTGGGGTTAGAAGTAAGGGTTACTGTCAGTGTTAGGGTTGTAGGTAGGGTTACGGTTAGGGTTAGCGGTTTAGAATTAGGGATAGGGATTAGGTGTCACAGTGATGACTAGGAGATAGGGTTAGAATTATGGGATAGGGGTTGTTCTCAGGAAATGGGTTATGCATTAACGTTAGGATAAGAAGTTAAAGTTAGGCGCACGGTGAGGTTTACGTGTTAAGGGGAGAAATAGGAACAGGGTTGGGTGTTATGTTCAGGGTTAGGGTTCTCTGTTAAAGGTATTGTTTATGCTTAGTGCACGGGCCCTGTCTGCATTAGGCGGGCGGGGGGAGTTTAGAGGTCTGGGATTGTACCCGGGAACCCACTCTATCATACTCTGGATAGGGGCCGTGGGTTTCATGCAGGACACAGTGGTAGAGCCTCCTTTCACGCATGGCATGGGAGGATTGCAGGCTTTCTAAACTCTAAGAAAGCAAGAAGTCTGAGAATTAGATTTAGGGTTAGGATTCTGGTTAGGGTTAAGGATGAAGTTTAGTGTTAGGGTGAGGGCTTAGGGTTAGGGATTAGGGTTAGGGTTAAAGGTTACTCTTAGATTTAACGGTTACACTTTGGTTTAGGGTTGAGGTTTACGGTTAGGGTTAAGATGAGGGGTTAGGGTTTGGTACAGGGTTAGGGTTAAGTGTTATGTTTAGGGTTGAAGATTAGGATTAGGGTTAGGATTAAAGGTTAGCGTGAGAGATAACGCTTAGGGTTAAGGTTAAGAGTTAGGGTTTAGGTTTAGGGTTAGGGTTAGGGTTAGTTTTAGAGTTAGAGTTATGTGCTATGGTTTGTGTTAGAGGTTAGGGTTAGGTTTACAGGTCACGGTTAGGGTTACGTTTAGGGGTTAGCATTAGGGTTAGGGTTAGGGTTAGGGTTAGTGTAAAGGGATAGGATTAGTGTTAAATGTTGGGCTTAGGATTAGGGTTTGGTTTTAGGGTTAGCATTAAGGATTAGGGTTAGGGTCAGGGTTAAATGCTTGGGTGCGGATAATGGTTAGGGTCAGGGTTAAGGTTCACGGATAGGGTTAGTGTTAAGCGTTACGGGTAGGTTTAGGGTTCACGGTTAGTGTTAACATTAGGGCTTAAGGTTAGGATTAGGCGGTAGGTTAGATTTAGGGTTAGATCTAGGCGTTAGGGTAAGGGCTAGCGTTAGGGTTAAGAGATAGGGTTAGGTTTAATGCTTAGGATTAGGGTTAGGGTTTCGGGTTAAAGTAAGTGTTAGGGGTTAGGTTTAAGGATCCAAGGTTAGGGTTATTTTTAGCTGTAGTGTTAGGGTTAGGGATAAGGGATCCCATTAGCATTAAGGGTCTTCCTTACTGTAGGGTTAAGGGTTAGGCTTAGAGTTAAAGGTTAAGGTTAGGGTCAGTGTTAAGATTTAGGGTGAGGGTTAACGATTAGGGTAAAGGTTAAGCGTTAGCGTTAGGGATTAGTGATTAGGGTTTTTGGTTAGTTTTAGGGTTAGCGGTTAGCAGTTAGTGTTTTATGAAGGGGTATGGTTAGAATTAGGATTGGGGTTAGAGTTAGGGTGAGGTATAGGGCTTAGGCTTAGGGGTTAGTTTTAGGGTAAAAGGATAGGATTAGGGTTACGGGTTGGGCTTAGGTTTAGGGTTAAATTTTCTGCTAGGGTTAGCGATAGGTTTCAGGGTTAGCTTTAGGGATTCTGGTTAGGGTTAGGTGTTATGTTAGTGTCAGGGTTAGGCCTAGTCGTGAGGGTAAGGTTTAGGGTTAGCTTTAAGAGCTAGGGTTAGGTTTAATGGTTAGGATTAAGATTAGGGTTAAGGGTTAGGGTATGGCTTAGGGGTTAGGGTGAAGGGTTAGGGTCAAGGGTTAGGGTTTTGGTTAGGCATAGCGTTGGGGTTAGAAGTAAGGGTTACTGTCAGTGTTAGGGTTGTAGGTAGGGTTACGGTTAGGGTTAGCGGTTTAGAATTAGGGTTGTGGATTATGTGTCACAGTGATGACTAGGAGATAGGGTTAGAATTATGGGATAGGGGTTGTTCTCAGGAAATGGGTTATGCATTAACGTTAGGATAAGAGGTTAAAGTTAGGCGCACCGTGAGGTTTACGTGTTAAGGGGAGAAATAGGAACAGGGTTGGGTGTTATGTTCAGGGTTGGGGTTATCTGTTAAAGGTATTGTTTATGCTTAGCGCAAGGGCCCTGTCTGCATTAGGCGGGCGGGGGGAGTTTAGGGGGCTGGGATTGTACCCGGGGACCCACTCTATCATACTCTGGGTATGGGCCCGTGGGTTTCATGCAGGACACAGTGGTAGAGCCTCTTTTCACGCATGGCATGGGAGGATTGCAGGCTTTCTAAACTCTAAGAAAGCAAGAAGTCTGAGAATTAGATTTAGGGTTAGGATTCTGGTTAGGGTTAAGGATGAAGTTTAGTGTTAGGGTGAGGGCTTAGGGTTAGGGATTAGGGTTAGGGTTAAAGGTTACTCTTAGGTTTAACGGTTACACTTTGGTTTAGGGTCGAGGTTTGCCGTTAGGGTTAAGATGAGGGGTTAGGGTTTGGTACAGGGTTAGGGTTAAGTGTTAGGTTTAGGGTTGAAGATTAGGAATAGGGTTAGGATTAAAGGTTAGCGTGAGAGTAAACGCTTAGTGTTAATGTTAAAAGTTAGGGTTTAGGGTTAGGGTTAGGGTTAGGGTTAGTTTTATGGTTAGACTTATGTGCTATGGCTTGTGTTACAGGTTAGGGTTAGGTTTACTGGTCACGGTTAGGGTTACGTTTAGGGGGTAGCATTAGGGTTAGGGTTAGGGTTAAGGGATAGGATTAGGGATAAGTGTTGGGCTTAGGGTTAGGGTTTACTGTTAGGGTTAGCATTAAGGATTAGGGTTAGGGTCAGGGTTAAATGCTTGGGTGCGGGTAATGGTTAGGGTCAGGGTTTAGGTTCACGGCTAGGGTTAGTGTTAAGGGTTACGGGTAGGTTTAGGGTTCAGGGTAAGAGTTAGCATTAGGGCTTAAGGTTAGGATTAGGCGGTAGGTTAGATTTAGGTTAGATCTAGGCGTTAGGGTAAGGGCTTGCGTTAGGGTTAAGAGATAGGGTTAGGTTTAATGCTTAGGATTAGGGTTAGGGTTTGGGGTTAAAGTAAGTGTTAGGGGTTAGGTTTAAGGATCCAAGGTTAGGGTTATTTTTAGCTGTAGTGTTAGGGTTAGGGATAAGGGATCCCATTAGCATTAAGGGTCTTCCTTACTGTAGGGTTAAGGGTTAGGCTTAGAGTTAAAGGTTAAGGTTAGAGTCAGGGTTAAGATTTAGGGTGAGGGTTAACGGTTAGGGTAAAGGTTAAGCGTTAGGTTTAGGGATTAGGGATTAGGGTTTTTGCTTAGTGTTAGGGTTAGCGGTTAGGAGTTAGTGTTTTATGAAGGGGTATGGTTAGAATTAGGATTGGGGTTAGAGTTAGGGTGAGGTATAGGGGTTAGGTTTGGGGGTTAGTTTTAGGGTAAAAGGATAGGATTAGGGTTACGGGTTGGGCTTAGGTTTAGGGTTAAAGTTTACTGCTAGGGTTAGGGATAGGGTTCAGGGTTAGCTTTAGGGGTTCTGGTTAGGGTTAGGTGTTAGGTTAGTGTCAGGTTTAGGTCTAGTCGTGAGGGTAAGGTTTAGGGTTAGCTTTAAGAGCTAGGGTTAGGTTTAATGGTTAGGATTAGGATTAGGGTTAAGGGTTAGAGTAAGGCTTAGGGGTTAGGGTGAAGGGTTAGGGTCAAGGGTTAGGGTTTTTGTTAGGCATAGCATTCGGGTTAGAAGAAAGGGTTACTGTCAGTTTTAGGGTTGTAAGTAGGGTTACGGTTAAGGTTAGCGGTTTAGAATTAGGGTTAGGGATTAGGTGTCACAGTGATGACTAGTTGATAGGGTTAGAATTATGGGATAGGGGTTGTTCTCAGGAAACGGGTTATGCATTAACGTTAGGATAAGAGGTTAAAGTTAGGCGCACGGTGAGGTTTATGTGTTAAGGGGAGAAATAGGAACAGGGTTCGGTGTTATGTTCAGGGTTAGGGTTATCTGTTAAAGGTATTGTTTATGCTTAGCGCACGGGCCCTGTCTGCATTAGGCGGGCGGGGGGAGTTTAGGGGGCTTGGATGGTACCCGAGAACCCACTCTATCATACTCTGGGTATGGGCCCGTGGGTTTCATGCAGGACACAGTGGTAGAGCCTCCTTTCACGCATGGCATGGGAGGATTGCAGGCTTTCTAAACTCTAAGAAAGCAAGAAGTCTGAGAATTAGATTTAGGGTTAGGATTATGGTTAGGGTTAAGGATGAAGTTTAGTGTTAGGGTGAGGGCTTAGGGTTAGGGATTAGGGTTAGGGTTAAAGGTTACTCTTAGGTTTAACGGTTACACTTTGGTTTAGGGTTGAGGTTTACGGTTAGGGTTAAGATGAGGGGTTAGAGTTTGGTACAGGGTTAGGGTTAAGTGTTAGGTTTAGGGTTGAAGATTAGGATTAGGGTTAGGATTAAAGGTTAGCGTGAGAGTTAACGCTTAGGGTTAGGGTTAAGAGTTAGGGTTTAGGGTTAGGGTTAGGGTTAGGGTTAGTTTTAGGGTTAGAGTTATGTGCTATGGTTTGTGTTAGAGGTTAGGGTTAGGTTTACTGGTCACGGTTAGGGTTAGGTTTAGGGGTTAGCATTAGGGTTAGGGTTAGGGTTAATGGATAGGATTAGGGTTAACTGTTGAGCTTAGGTTTAGGGTTTAGTGTTAGGTTTATCATTAAGGATTAGGGTTAGAATCAGGGTTAAATGCTTGGGTGCGGGTAATGGTTAGGGTCAGGGTTAAGGTTCACGGATAGGGTTAGTGTTAAGGGTTACGGGTAGGTTTAGGGTTCAGGGTTAGTGTTAGCATTAGGACTTAAGGTTAGGATTAGGCGGTAGGTTAGATTTAGGGTTAGATCTAGGCGTTAGGGTAAGGGCTAGCGTTAGGGTTAAGAGATAGGGTTAGGTTTAATGCTTAGGATTAGGGTTAGGGTTTGGGTTTAAAGTAAGTGTTAGGGGTTAGGTTTAAGGATCCAAGGTTAGGGTTATTTTTAGCTGTAGTGTTATGGTTAGGGATAAGGGATCCCATTAGCATTAAGGGTCTTCCTTACTGTAGGGTTAAGGGTTAGGCTTAGAGTTAAAGGTTAAGGTTAGGGTCAGTGTTAAGATTTAGGGTGAGGGTTAACGGTTACGGTAAAGGTTAAGCGTTAGGTTTAGGGATTAGTGATTAGGGTTTTTGGTTAGGGTTAGGGTTAGGGTTAGTGTTAGGGTTAGCGGTTAGGAGTTAGTGTTTTATGAAGGGGTATGGTTAGAATTAGGATTGGGGTTAGAGTTAGGGTGAGGTATAGGGGTTAGTATTAGGGGTTAGTTTTAAGGTAAAAGGATAGGATTAGGGTTACGGGTTGGACTTAGGTTTAGGGTTAAAGTTTACTGCTAGGGTTAGGGATAGGGTCAGGGTTAGCTTTAGGGTTTCTGGTTAGGGTTAGGTGTTAGGTTAGTGTCAGGGTTAGGTCTAGTCGTGAGGGTAAGGTTTAGGGTTAGCTTTAAGAGCTAGGGTTAGGTTTAATGTTTAGGATTAGGATTAGGGTTAAGGGTTAGGGTAAGGCTTAGGGGTTAGGTTGAAGGGTTACGGTCAAGGGGTAGGGTTTTTGTTAGGCATAGCCTTGGGGTTAGAAGTAAGGGTTACTGTCAGTGTTAGGGTTGTAGGTAGGGTTACGGTTAGGGTTAGCGGTTTAGAATTAGGGTTAGGGATTAGGTGTCACAGTGATGACTAGGTGATAGGGTTAGAATTATGGGATAGGGGTTGTTCTCAGGAAATGGGTTATGCATTAACGTTAGGATAAGAGGTTAAAGTTAGGCGCACGGTGAGGTTTACGTGTTAAGGGGAGAAATAGGAACAGGGTTGGGTGTTATGTTCAGGGTTAGGGTTATCTGTTAAAGGTATTGTTTATGCTTAGCGCACGGGCCCTGTCTGCATTAGGCGGGCGGGGGGAGTTTAGGCGGCTGGGATTGTACCCAGGAACCCACTCTATCATACTCTGGGTATGGGCCCGTGGGTTTCATGCAGGACACAGTGGTAGAGCCTCCTTTCACGCATGGCATGGGAGGATTGCAGGCTTTCTAAACTCTAAGAAAGCAAGAAGTCTGAGAATTAGATTTAGGGTTAGGATTCTGGTTAGGGTTAAGGATGAAGTTTAGTGTTAGGGTGAGGGCTTAGGGTTAGGGATTAGGGTTAGGGTTAAAGGTTACTCTTAGGTTTAACGTTTACACTTTGGTTTAGGGTTGAGGTTTACGGTTAGGGTTAAGATGAGGGGTTAGTGTTTGGTACAGGGTTAGGGTTAAGTGTTAGGTTTAGGGTTGAAGATTAGGATTAGGGTTAGGATTAAAGGTTAGCGTGAGAGTTAACGCTTAGCGTTAAGGTTAAGAGTTAGGGTTTAGGGTTAGGTTTAGTGTTAGGGTTAGTTTTAGGGTTAGAGTTATGTGCTATGGTTTGTGTTAGAGGTTAGGGTTAGGTTTACTGGTCACGGTTAGGGTTAAGTTTAGGGGTTAGCATTAGGGTTAGGGTTAGGGTTAGGGGATACGATTAGGGTTAAGTGTTGAGCTTAGGGTTAGGGTTTAGTGTTAAGGTTGGCATTAAGGATTAGGGTTAGGGTCAGGGTTAAATGCTTGGGTGCGAGTAATGGTTAGGGTCAGGGTTTAGGTTCACGGATAGGGTTAGTGTTATGGGTTACGGGTAGGTTTAGAGTTCAGGGTTAGTGTTAGCATTACGGCTTAAGGTTAGGATTAGGCGGTAGGTTAGATTTAGGGTTAGATCTAGGCGTTAGGGTAAGGGCTAGCGTTAGGGTTAAGAGATAGGGTTAGGTTTAATGCTTAGGATTAGGGTTAGGGTTTGGGGTTAAAGTAAGAGTTAGGGGTTAGGTTTAAGGATCCAAGGTTAGGGTTATTTTTAGCTGTAGTGTTATGGTTAGGGATAAGGGATCCCATTAGCATTAAGGGTCTTCCTTACTGTAGGGTTAAGGGTTAGGCTTAGAGTTAAAGGTTAAGGTTAGGGTCAGTGTTAAGATTTAGGGTGAGGGTTAAATGTTAGGGTAAAGGTTAAGCGTTAGGGTTAGGGATTAGTGATTAGGGTTTTTGGTTAGTGTTAGGGTTAGTGGTTAGGAGTTAGTGTTTTATTAAGGGGTATGGTTAGAATTAGGATTGGGGTTAGAGTTAGGGTGAGGTATAGGGGTTAGGATTAGGGGTTAGTTTTAAGGTAAAAGGATAGGATTAGGGTTACGGGTTGGACTTAGGTTTAGGGTTAAAGTTTACTGCTAGGGTTAGGGATAGGGTCAGGGTTAGCTTTAGGGTTTCTGGTTAGGGTTAGGTGTTAGGTTAGTGTCAGGGTTAGGTCTAGTCGTGAGGGTAAGGTTTAGGGTTAGCTTTAAGAGCTAGGGTTAGGTTTAATGTTTAGGATTAGGATTAGGGTTAAGGGTTAGGGTAAGGCTTAGGGGTTAGGTTGAAGGGTTACGGTCAAGGGGTAGGGTTTTTGTTAGGCATAGCCTTGGGGTTAGAAGTAAGGGTTACTGTCAGTGTTAGGGTTGTAGGTAGGGTTACGGTTAGGGTTAGCGGTTTAGAATTAGGGTTAGGGATTAGGTGTCACAGTGATGACTAGGAGATAGGGTTAGAATTATGGGATAGGGGTTGTTCTCAGGAAATGGGTTATGCATTAACGTTAGGATAAGAGGTTAAAGTTAGGCGCACGGTGAGGTTTACGTGTTAAGGGGAGAAATAGGAACAGGGTTGGGTGATATGTTCAGGGTTAGGGTTATCTGTTAAAGGTATTGTTTATGCTTAGCGCACGGGCCCTGTCTGCATTAGGCGGGCGGGGGGAGTTTCGGGGGCTGGGATTGTACCCGGGAACCCACTCTATCATACTCTGGGTATGGGCCCGTGGGTTTCATGCAGGACACAGTGGTAGAGCCTCCTTTCACGCATGGCATGGGAGGATTGCAGGCTTTCTAAACTCTAAGAAAGCAAGAAGTCTGAGAATTAGATTTAGGGTTAGGATTATGGTTAGGGTGAAGGATGAAGTTTAGTGTTAGGGTGAGGGCTTAGGGTTAGGGATTAGGGTTAGGGTTAAAGGTTACTCTTAGGTTTAACGTTTACACTTTGGTTTAGGGTTGAGGTTTACGGTTAGGGTTAAGATGAGGGGTTAGGGTTTGGTACAGGGTTAGGGTTAAGTGTTAGGTTTAGGGCTGAAGATTAGGATTAGGGTTAGGATTAAAGGTTAGCGTGAGAGTTAACGCTTAGGGTTAAGGTTAAGAGTTAGGGTTTAGGGTTAGGTTTAGTGTTAGGGTTAGTTTTAGGGTTAGAGTTATGTGCTATGGTTTGTGTTAGAGGTTAGGGTTAGGTTTACTGGTCACGGTTAGGGTTACGTTTAGGGGTTAGCATTAGGGTTAGGGTTAGGGTTAGGGGATACGATTAGGGTTAAGTGTTGGGCTTAGGGTTAGGGTTTAGTGTTAAGGTTGGCATTAAGGATTAGGGTTAGGGTCAGGGTTAAATGCTTGGGTGCGAGTAATGGTTAGGGTCAGGGTTTAGGTTCACGGATAGGGTTAGTTTTATGGGTTACGGGTAGGTTTAGAGTTCAGAGTTAGTGTTAGCATTAGGGCTTAAGGTTAGGATTAGGCGGTAGGTTAGATTTAGGGTTAGATCTAGGCGTTAGGGTAAGGGCTAGCGTTAGGGTTAAGAGATAGGGTTAGGTTTAATGCTTAGGATTAGGGTTAGGGTTTGGGGTTAAAGTAAGAGTTAGGGGTTAGGTTTAAGGATCCAAGGTTAGGGTTATTTTTAGCTGTAGTGTTATGGTTAGGGATAAGGGATCCCATTAGCATTAAGGGTCTTCCTTACTGTAGGGTTAAGGGTTAGGCTTAGAGTTAAAGGTTAAGGTTAGGGTCAGTGTTAAGATTTAGGGTGAGGGTTAACGGTTACGGTAAAGGTTAAGCGTTAGGTTTAGGGATTAGTGATTAGGGTTTTTGGTTAGGGTTAGGGTTAGGGTTAGTGTTAGGGTTAGCGGTTAGGAGTTAGTGTTTTATGAAGGGGTATGGTTAGAATTAGGATTGGGGTTAGAGTTAGTGTGAGGTATAGGGGTTAGCTTTAGGGGTTAGTTTTAGGGTAAAAGGATAGGATAAGGGTTACGAGTTGGGCTTAGGTTTAGGGTTAAAGTTTACTGCTGGGTTTAGGGATAGGGTTCAGGATTAGCTTTAGGGTTTCTGGTTAGGGTTAGGTGTTAGGTTAGTGTCAGGGTTAGGTCTAGTCGTTAGGGTAAGGTTTAGGGTTAGCTTTAAGAGCTAGGGTTAGGTTTAATGGTTAGGATTAGGATTAGGGTTAAGGGTTAGGGTAATGCTTAGGGGTTAGGGTGAAGGGTTAGTGTCAAGGGTTAGGGTTTTTGTTAGGCATAGCGTTGGGGTTAGAAGTAAGGGTTACTGTCAGTGTTAGGGTTGTAGGTAGGGTTACGGTTAGGATTAGCGGTTTAGAATTAGGGTTAGGGATTAGGTGTCACAGTGATGACTAGGAGATAGGGTTAGAATTATGGGATGGGGTTGTTCTCAGGAAATGGGTTATGCATTAACGTTAGGATAAGAGGTTAAAGTTAGGGGCACGGTGAGGTTTACGTGTTAAGGGGAGAAATAGGAACAGGGTTGGGTGTTATGTTCAGGGTTAGGGTTATCTGTTAAAGGTATTGTTTATGCTTAGCTCACGGGCCCTGTCTGCATTAGGCGGGCGGGGGGAGTTTAGGCGGCTGGGGTTGTACCCGGGAACCCACTCTATCATACTCTGGGTATGGGCCCGTGGGTTTCATGCAGGACACAGGGGTAGAGCCTCCTTTCACGCATGGCATGGGAGGATTGCAGGCTTTCTAAACTCTAAGAAAGCAAGAAGTCTGAGAATTAGATTTAGGGTTAGGATTCTGGTTAGGGTTAAGGATGAAGTTTAGTGTTAGGGTGAGGGCTTAGGGTTAGGGATTAGTGTTAGGGTTAAAGGTTACTCTTAGGTTTAACGGTTACACTTTGGTTTAGGGTTGAGGTTTACGGTTAGGGTTAAGATGAGGGGTTAGGGTTTTGTACAGGGTTAGGGTTAAGTGTTAGGTTTAGGGTTGAAGATTAGGATTAGGGTTAGGATTAAAGGTTAGCGTGAGAGTTAACGCTTAGGGTTAAGGTTAAGAGTTAGGGTTTAGGGTTAGGGTTAGGGTTAGTTTTAGGGTTAGAGTTATGTGTTATGGTTTGTGTTAGAGGTTAGGGTTAGGTTTACTGGTCACAGTTAGGGTTACGTTTAGGGGTTAGCATTAGGGTTAGGGTTAGTGTTAGGGTTAAGGGATAGGATTAGGGTTAAGTGTTGGGCTTAGGGTTAGGATTTAGTGTTAAGGTTAGCATTAAGCATTAGGGTTAGAGTCAGGGTTAAATTCTTGGGTGCGGTAATGGTTAAGGTCAGGGTTTAGGTTCACGGATAGGGTTAGTGTTAAGGGTTACGGGTAGGTTTAGGGTTCAGGGTTAGTGGTAGCATTAGGGCTTAATGTTAGGATTAGGCGGTCAGTTAGATTTAGGGTTAGATGTAAGCGTTAGGGTAAGGGCTAGCGTTAGGGTTAAGAGATAGGGTTAGGTTTAATGCTTAGGATTAGGGTTAGGGTTTGGGGTTAAAGTAAGTGTTAGGGGTTAGGTTTAAGGATCCAAGGTTAGGGTTATTTTTAGCTGTAGTGTTAGGGTTAGGGATAAGGGATCCCATTAGCATTAAGGGTCTTCCTTACTGTAGGGTTAAGGGTTAGGCTTAGAGTTAAAGGTTAAGGTTAGTGTCAGGGTTAAGATTTAGGGTGAGGGTTAACGGTTAGGGTAAAGGTTAAGCGTTAGGTTTAGGGATTAGGGATTAGGGTTTTTGGTTAGGGTTAGGGTTAGGGTTAGTGTTAGGGTTAGCGGTTAGGAGTTAGTGTTTTATGAAGGGGTATGGTTAGAATTAGGATTGGGGTTAGAGTTAGTGTGAGGTATAGGGGTTAGCTTTAGGGGTTAGTTTTAGGGTAAAAGGATAGGATAAGGGTTACGGGTTGGGCTTAGGTTTAGGGTTAAAGTTTACTGCTGGGTTTAGGGATAGGGTTCAGGATTAGCTTTAGTGTTTCTGGTTAGGGTTAGCTGTTAGGTTAGTGTCAGGGTTAGGTCTAGTCGTGAGGGTAAGGTTTAGGGTTAGCTTTAAGAGCTAGGGTTAGGTTTAATGGTTAGGATTAGGATTAGGGTTAAGGGTTAGGGTAATGCTTAGGGGTTAGGGTGAAGGGTTAGTGTCAAGGGTTAGGGTTTTTGTTAGGCATAGCGTTGGGGTTAGAAGTAAGGGTTACTGTCAGTGTTAGGGTTGTAGGTAGGGTTACGGTTAGGATTAGCGGTTTAGAATTAGGGTTAGGGATTAGGTGTCACAGTGATGACTAGGAGATAGGGTTAGAATTATGGGATGGGGTTGTTCTCAGGAAATGGGTTATGCATTAACGTTAGGATAAGAGGTTAAAGTTAGGGGCACGGTGAGGTTTACGTGTTAAGGGGAGAAATAGGAACAGGGTTGGGTGTTATGTTCAGGGTTAGGGTTATCTGTTAAAGGTATTGTTTATGCTTAGCGCACGGGCCCTGTCTGCATTAGGCGGGCGGGGGGAGTTTAGGCGGCTGGGATTGTACCCGGGAACCCACTCTATCATACTCTGGGTATGGGCCCGTGTGTTTCATGCAGGACACAGGGGTAGAGCCTCCTTTCACGCATGGCATGGGAGGATTGCAGGCTTTCTAAACTCTAAGAAAGCAAGAAGTCTGAGAATTAGATTTAGGGTTAGGATTCTGGTTAGGGTTAAGGATGAAGTTTAGTGTTAGGGTGAGGGCTTAGGGTTAGGGATTAGTGTTAGGGTTAAAGGTTACTCTTAGGTTTAACGGTTACACTTTGGTTTAGGGTTGAGGTTTACGGTTAGGGTTAAGATGAGGGGTTAGGGTTTGGTACAGGGTTAGGGTTAAGTGTTAGGTTTAGGGTTGAAGATTAGGATTAGGGTTAGGATTAAAGATTAGCGTGAGAGTTAACGCTTAGGGTTAAGGTTAAGATTTAGGGTTTAGGGTTAGGGTTAGGGTTAGTTTTAGGGTTAGAGTTTTGTGCTATGGTTTGTGTTAGACGTTAGGGTTAGGTTTACTGGTCACGGTTAGGGTTACGTTTATGGGGTAGCCTTAGGGTTAGGGTTAGGGTTAAGGGATAGGATTAGGGTTAAGTGTTGGACTTAGGGTTAGGATTTAGTGTTAGGTTTATCATTAAGGATTAGGGTTAGAATCAGGGTTAAATGCTTGGGTGCGGGTAATGGTTAGGGTCAGGGTTAAGGTTCACGGATAGGGTTAGTGTTAAGGGTTACGGGTAGTTTTAGGGTTCAGGGTTAGTGGTAGCATTAGGGCTTAAGGTTAGGATTAGGCGGTAGGTTAGATTTAGGGTTAGATCTAGGCGTTAGGGTAAGGGCTAGCGTTAGGGTTAAGAGATAGGGTTAGCTTTAATGCTTAGGATTAGTGTTAGTGTTTGGGGTTAAAGTAAGTGTTAGGGGTTAGGTTTAAGGATCAAAGGTTAGGGTTGTTTTTAGCTGTAGTGTTAGGGTTAGGGATAAGGGATCCCATTAGCATTAAGGGTCTTCCTTCCTGTAGGATTAAGGGTTAGGCTTAGAGTTAAAGGTTAAGGTTAGGGTCAGTGTTAAGATTTAGGGTGAGGGTTAACGGTTAGGGTAAAGGTTAAGCGTTAGGGTTAGGGATTAGTGATTAGGGTTTTTGGTTAGTGTTAGGGTTAGCGGTTAGGAGTTAGTGTTTTATGAAGGGGTATGGTTAGAATTAGGATTGGGGTTAGAGTTAGGGTGAGGTATAGGGGTTAGGTTTAGGGGTTAGTTTTAGGGTAAAAGGATAGGATTAGGGTTACGGGTTGGGCTTAGGTTTTGGATTAAAGTTTACTGCTGGGGTTAGGGATAGGGTTCAGGGTTAGCTTTAGGGGTTCTGTTTAGGGTTAGGTGTTAGGTTAGTGTGAGGGTTAGGTCTAGTCGTGAGGTAAGGTTTAGGGTTAGCTTTAAGAGCTAGGGTTAGGTTTAATGGTTAGGATTAGGTTAGGGTTAAGGGTTAGGGTAAGGCTTAGGGGTTAGGGTGAAGGGTTAGGGTGAAGGGTTAGGGTTCTTATTAGGCATAGCGTTGGGGTTAGAAGTAAGGGTTACTGTCAGTGTTGGGTTGTAGGTAGGGTTACGATTAGGGATAGCGGTTTAGAATTAGGGTTAGGGATTAGGTGTCACAGTGATGACTAGGAGATAGGGTTAGAATTATGGGATAGGGGTTGTTCTCAGGAAATGGGTTATGCATTAACGTTAGGATAAGAGGTTAAAGTTAGGCACACGGTGAGGTTTACGTGTTAAGGGGAGAAATAGGAACAGGGTTGGGTGTTATGTTCAGGGTTAGGGTTATCTGTTAAAGGTATTGTTTACGCTTAGCGCACGGGCCCTGTCTGCATTAAGCGGGCGGGGGGAGTTTAGGGGGCTGGGATTGTACCCGGGAACCCACTCTATCATACTCTGGGTATGGGCCCGTGGGTTTCATGCAGGACACAGTGGTAGAGCCTCCTTTCACGCATGGCATGGGAGGATTGCAGGCTTTCTAAACTCTAAGAAAGCAAGACGTCTGAGAATTAGATTTAGGGTTAGGATAATGGTTAGGGTTAAGGATGAAGTTTAGTGTTAGGGTGAGGGCTTAGGTTTAGGGATTAGTGTTAGTGTTAAAGGTTACTCTTAGGTTTAACGGTTACACTTTGGTTTAGGGTTGAGGTTTACGGTTAGGGTTAAGATGAGGGTTTAGGGTTTGGTACAGGGTTAGGGTTAAGTGTTAGGTTTAGGGTTGAAGATTAGGATTAGGGTTAGGATTAAAGGTTAGCGTGAGAGTTAACGCTTAGGGTTAAGGTTAAGAGTTAGGGTTTAGGGTTAGGGTTAGGCTTAGGGTTAGTTTTAGGGTTAGAGTTATGTGCTATGGTTTGTGTTAGAGGTTAGGGTTAGGTTTACTGGTAACGGTTAGGGTTACGTTTAGGGGGTAGCATTAGGGTTAGGGTTAGGGTTAAGGGATAGGTTTAGGGATAAGTGTTGGGCTTAGGGTTAGGGTTTAGTGTTAGGGTTAGCATTAAGGATTAGGGTTAGGTTCAGGGTTAAATGCTTGGGTGCAGGTAATGGTTAGGGTCAGGATTAAGGTTCATGGATAGGGTTATTGTTAAGGGTTACGGGTAGCTTTAGGGTTCAGGGTTAGTGTTAGCATTAGTTCTTAAGGTTAGGATTAGGCGGTAGGTTAGATTTAGGGTTAGATCTAGGCGTTAGGGTAAGGGCTAGCGTTAGGGTTAAGAGATAGGGTTAGGTTTAATGCTTAGGATTAGGGTTAGGGTTTGGGGTTAAAGTAAGTGTTAGGGGTTAGGTTTAAGGATCCAAGGTTAGGGTTATTTTTAGCTGTAGTGTTAGGGCTAGGGATAAGGGATCCCATTAGCATTAAGGGTCTTCCTTACTGTAGGGTTAAGGGTTAGGCTTAGAGTTAAAGGTTAAGGTTAGTGTCAGGGTTAAGATTTAGGGTGAGGGTTAATGGTTAGGGTAAAGGTTAAGCGTTAGGTTTAGGGATTAGGGATTAGGGTTTTTGGTTAGGGTTAGGGTTAGGGTTAGTGTTAGGGTTAGCGGTTAGGAGTTAGTGTTTTATGAAGGGGTATGGTTAGAATTAGGATTGGGGTTAGAGTTAGGGTGAGGTATAGGGGTTAGGTTTAGGGGTTAGTTTTAGGGTAAAAGGATAGGATTAGGGTTACGGGTTGGGCTTAGGTTTAGGGTTAAAGTTTACTGCTGGGGTTAGGGATAGGGTTCAGGGTTAGCTTTAGGGGTTCTGTTTAGTGTTATGTGTTAGGTTAGTGTGAGGGTTAGGTCTAGTCGTGAGGTAAGGTTTAGGGTTAGCTTTAAGAGCTAGGGTTAGGTTTAATGGTTAGGATTAGGTTAGGGTTAAGGGTTAGGGTAAGGCTTAGGGGTTAGGGTGAAGGGTTAGGGTGAAGGTTTAGGGTTCTTGTTAGGCATAGCGTTGGGGTTAGAAGTAAGGGTTACTGTCAGTGTTAGGGTTGTAGGTAGGGTTACGATTAGGGATAGCGGTTTAGAATTAGGGTTAGGGATTAGGTGTCACAGTGATGACTAGGAGATAGGGTTAGAATTATGGGATAGGGGTTGTTCTCAGGAAATGGGTTATGCATTAACGTTAGGATAAGAGGTTAAAGTTAGGCACACGGTGAGGTTTACGTGTTAAGGGGAGAAATAGGAACAGGGTTGGGTGTTATGTTCAGGGTATGGTTATCTGTTGAAGGTATTGTTTATGCTTAGCGCACGGGCCCTGTCTGCATTAGGCGGGCGGGGGAAGTTTAGGGGGCTGGGATTGTACCCGGGAACCAACTCTATCATACTCTGGGTACGGGCCCGTGGGTTTCATGCAGGACACAGTGGTAGAGCCTCCTTTCACGCATGGCATGGGAGGATTGCAGGCTTTCTAAACTCTAAGCAGGCAAGAAGTCTGAGAATTAGATTTAGGGTTAGGATTCTGGTTAGGGTTAAGGATGAAGTTTAGTGTTAGGGTGAGGGCTTAGGGTTAGGGATTAGGGTTAGGGTTAAAGGTTACTCTTAGGTTTAACGGTTACACTTTGGTTTAGGGTTGAGGTTTACGGTTAGGGTTAAGATGAGGGGTTAGGGTTTGGTACAGGGTTAGGGTTAAGTGTTAGGTTTAGGGTTGAAGATTAGGATTAGGGTTAGGATTAAAGGTTAGCGTGAGAGTTAACGCTTAGGGTTAAGGTTAAGAGTTAGGGTTTAGGGTTAGGGTTAGGGTTAGGGTTAGTTTTAGGGTTAGAGTTATGTGCTATGGTTTGTGTTAGAGGTTAGGGTTAGGTTTACTGGTCACGGTGAGGGTTACGTTTAGGGGGTAGCATTAGGCTTAGGGTTAAGGTTAAGGGATAGGATTAGGGATAAGTGTTGGGCTTAGAGTTAGGGTTTAGTGTTAGGGTTAGCATTAAGTATTAGGGTTAGGGTCAGGGTTAAATGATTGGGTGCGGATAATGGTTAGGGTCAGGTTTAAGGTTCACGGATAGGGTTAGTGTTAAGGGTTACGGGTAGGTTTAGGGTTCAGGGTTAGAGTTAGCATTAGGGCTTAAGGTTAAGATTAGGCGGTAGGTTAGATTTAGGGTTAGATCGAGGCGTTAGGGTAAGGGCTAGCGTTAGGGTTAAGAGATAGGGTTAGGTTTAATGCTTAGGATTAGGGTTAGGGTTTGGAGTTAAAATAAGTGTTAGGGGTTAGGTTTAAGGATCCAAGGTTAGGGTTATTTTTAGCTGTAGTGTTAGGGTTAGGGATAAGGGATCCCATTAGCATTAAGGGTCTTCCTTACTGTAGGGTTAAGGGTTAGGCTTAGAGTTAAAGGTTAAGGTTAGGGTCAGTGTTAAGATTTAGGGTGAGGGTTAACGGTTACGGTAAAGGTTAAGCGTTAGGGTTAGGGATTAGTGATTAGGGATTTTGGTTAGTGTTAGGGTTTGCGGTTAGGAGTTAGTGTTTTATGAAGGGGTATGGTTAGAATTAGGATTGGGGTAGAGTTAGGGTGAGGTATAGGGTTAGGTTTAGGGGTTAGTTTTAGGGTAAAAGGATAGGATTAGGGTTACGGGTTGGGCTTAGGTTTAGGGTTAAACTTTACTGCTAGGGTTAGGGATAGGGTTCAGGGTTAGCTTTAGGGGTTCTGGTTAGGGTTAGGTGTTAGGTTAGTGTCAGGGTTAGGTCTAGTCGTGAAGGTAAGGTTAGGGTTAGCTTTAAGAGCTAGGGTTAGGTTTAATGGTTAGGATTAGGATTAGGGTTAAGGGTTAGGGTAAGGCTTAGGGGTTAGGGTGAAGGGTTAGGGTCAAGGGTTAGGGTTTTTGTTAGGCATAGCGTTGGGGTTAGAAGTAAGGGTTACTGTCAGTGTTAGGGTTGTAGGTAGGGTTACGGTTAGGGTTAGCGGTTTAGAATTAGGGTTAGGGATTAGGTGTCACAGTGATGACTAGGAGATAGGGTTAGAATTATGGGATAGGGGTTGTTCTCAGGAAATGGGTTATGCATTAACGTTAGGATAAGAGGTTAAAGTTAGGCGCACGGTGAGGTTTACGTGTTAAGGGGAGAAATAGGAACAGGGTTGGGTGTTATGTTCAGGGTTAGGGTTATCTGTTAAAGGTATTGTTTACGCTTAGCGCACGGGCCCTGTCTGCATTAAGCGGGGGGGGGAAGTTTAGGGGGCTGGGATTGTACCCGGGAACCCACTCTATCATACTCTGGGTATGGGCCCGTGGGTTTCATGCAGGACACAGTGGTAGAGCCTACTTTCACGCATGGCATGGGAGGATTGCAGGCTTTCTAAACTCTAAGAAAGCAAGAAGTCTGAGAATTAGATTTAGGGTTAGGATTCTGGTTAGGGTTAAGGATGAAGTTTAGTGTTAGGGTGAGGGTTTAGGGTTAGGGGTTAGTGTTAGGGTTAAAGGTTACTCTTAGGTTTAAGGGTTACACTTTGGTTTAGGGTTGAGGTTTACAGTTAGGGTTAAGATGAGGGGTTAGGGTTTGGTACAGGGTTAGGGTTAAGTGTTAGGTTTAGGGTTGAAGATTAGGATTAGGGTTAGGATTAAAGGTTAGCGTGAGAGTTAACGCTTAGTGTTAATGTTAAGAGTTAGGGTTTAGGGTTAGGGTTAGGGTTAGGGTTAGTTTTAGGGTTAGACTTATGTGCTATGGCTTGTGTTACAGGTTACGGTTAGCTTTACTGGTCACGGTTATGGTTACGTTTTGGGGTTAGCATTAGGGTTAGGGTTAGGGTTAAGGGATAGGATTAGGGATAAGTGTTGGGCTTAGGGTTAGGGTTTAGTGTTAGGGTTAGCATTAAGGATTAGGGTTAGGGTCAGGGTTAAATGCTTGGGTGCGGGTAATGGTTAGGGTCAGGGTGAAGGTTCACGGATAGGGTTAGTGTTAAGGGTTACGGGTAGGTTTAGGGTTCAGGGTAAGAGTTAGCATTAGGGCTTAATGTTAGGATTAGGCGGTAGGTTAGATTTAGGGTTAGATCTAGGCGTTAGGGTAAGGGCTAGCGTTAGGGTTAAGAGATAGGTGTAGGTTTAATGCTTAGGATTAGGGTTAGGGT
Organism: Eulemur rufifrons; assembly: GCF_041146395.1. Classification (NCBI taxonomy): domain Eukaryota; kingdom Metazoa; phylum Chordata; class Mammalia; order Primates; family Lemuridae; genus Eulemur; species Eulemur rufifrons. Next base: position 3,873,589 of record NC_091001.1, read on the forward strand.
TTGGGGTTAAAGTAAGTGTTAGGGGTTAGGTTTAAGGATCCAAGGTTAGGGTTATTTTTAGCTGTAGTGTTAGGGTTAGGGATAAGGGATCCCATTAGCATTGAGGGTCTTCCTTACTGTAGGGTTAAGGGTTAGGCTTAGAGTTAAAGGTTAAGGTTAAGGTCTGTGTTAAGATTTAGGGTGAGGGTTAACGGTTAGGGTAAAGGTTAAGCGTTAGGGTTAGGGATTAGTGATTAGGGTTTTTGGTTAGTGTTAGGGTTAGCGGTTAGGAGTTAGTGTTTTATGAAGGGGTAAGGTTAGAATTAGGATTGGGGTTAGAGTTAGGGTGAGGTACAGGGGTTAGGTTTAGGGGTTCGTTTTAGGGTAAAAGGATAGGATTAGGGTTACGGGTTGGGCTTAGGTTTAGGGTTAAAGTTTACTGTTTGGGTTAGGGATAGGCTTCAGGGTTAGCTTTAGGGGTTCTGGTTAGGGTTAGGTGTTAGGTTAGTGTCAGGGTTAAGTCTAGTCGTGAGGGTAAGGTTTAGGGTTAGCTTTAAGAACTAGGGTTAGGTTTAATGGTTAGGATTAGGATTAGGGTTAAGGGTTAGGGTAAGGCTTAGGGGTTAGGGTGAAGGGTTAGGGTCAAGGGTTAGGGTTTTTGTTAGGCATAGCGTTGGGGTTAGAAGTAAGGGTTACTGTCAGTGTTAGGGTTGTAGGTAGGGTTACGGTTAGGGTTAGCGGTTTAGAATTAGGGTTAGGGATTAGGTGTCACAGTGATGACTAGGAGATAGGGTTAGAATTATGGGATAGGGGTTGTTCTCAGGAAATGGGTTATGCATTAACGTTAGGATAAGAGGTTAAAGTTAGGCGCACGGTGAGGTTTACGTGTTAAGGGGAGAAATAGGAACAGGGTTGGGTGTTATGTTCAGGGTTAGGGTTCTCTTTTAAAGGTATTGTTTATGCTTAGTGCACGGGCCCTGTCTGCATTAGGCGGGCGGGGGGAGTTTCGGGGGCTGGGATTGTACCCGGGAACCCACTCTATCATACTCTGGATAGGGGCCGTGGGTTTCATGCAGGACACAGTGGTAGAGCCTCCTTTCACGCATGGCATGGGAGGATTGCAGGCTTTCTAAACTCTAAGAAAGCAAGAAGTCTGAGAATTAGATTTAGGGTTAGGATTCTGGTTAGGGTTAAGGATGAAGTTTAGTGTTAGGGTGAGGGCTTAGGGTTAGGGATTAGTGTTAGGGTTAAAGGTTACTCTTAGGTTTAACGGTTACACTTTGGTTTAGGGTTGAGGTTTACGGTTAGGGTTAAGATGAGAGGTTAGGGTTTGGTACAGGGTTAGGGTTAAGTGTTAGGTTTAGGGTTGAAGATTAGGATTAGGTTTAGGATTAAAGGTTAGCATGAGAGATAACGCTTATGGTTAAGGTTAAGAGTTAGGGTTTAGGTTTAGGGTTAGGGTTAGGGTTAGTTTTAGGGTTAGAGTTATGTGCTAGGGTTTGTGTTAGAGGTTAGGGTTAGGTTTACTGGTCACGGTTAGGGTTACGTTTAGGGGTTAGCATTAGGGTTAGGGTTAGGGTTAGGGTAAAGGGATAGGATTTGTGTTAAATATCGGGCTTAGGATTAGGGTTTAGTGTTAGGGTTAGCATTAAGGATTAGGGTTAGGGTCAGGGTTAAATGCTTGGGTGCGGGTAATGGTTAGGGTCAGGGTTAAGGTTCACGGATAGGGTTAGTGTTAAGCGTTACGGGTAGGTTTAGGGATCAGGGTTAGTGTTAACATTAGGGCTTAAGGTTAGGATTAGGCGGTAGGTTAGATTTAGGGTTAGATCTAGGCGTTAGGGTAAGGGCTAGCGTTAGGGTTAAGAGATAGGGTTAGGTTTAATGCTTAGGATTAGGGTTAGGTTTTCGGGTTAAAGTAAGTGTTAGGGGTTAGGTTTAAGGATCCAAGGTTAGGGTTATTTTTAGCTGTAGTGTTAGGGTTAGGGATAAGGGATCCCATTAGCATTAAGGGTCTTCCTTACTGTAGGGTTAAGGGTTAGGCTTAGAGTTAAAGGTTAAGGTTAGGGTCAGTGTTAGATTTAGGGTGAGGGTTAACGGTTAGGGTAAAGGTTAAGCGTTAGCGTTAGGGATTAGTGATTAGGGTTTTTGGTTAGTTTTAGGGTTAGCGGTTAGGAGTTAGTGTTTTATGAAGGGGTATGGTTAGAATTAGGATTGGGTTTAGAGTTAGGGTGAGTTATAGGGGTTACGTTTAGGGGTTAGTTTTAGGGTAAAAGGATAGGATTAGGGTTACGGGTTGGGCTTAGGTTTAGGGTTAAAGTTTACTGCTAGGGATAGCGATAGGTTTCAGGGTTAGCTTTAGGGGTTCTGGTTAGGGTTAGGTGTTATGTTAGTGTCAGGGTTAGGCCTAGTCGTGAGGGTAAGGTTTAGGGTTAGCTTTAAGAGCTAGGGTTAGGTTTAATGGTTAGGATTAACATTAGGGTTAAGGGTTAGGGTAAGGCTTAGGGGTTAGGGTGAAGGGTTAGGGTCAAGGGTTAGGGTTTTTGTTAGGCATAGCGTTGGGGTTAGAAGTAAGGGTTACAGTCAGTGTTAGGGTTGTAGGTAGGGTTACGGTTAGGGTTAGCGGTTTAGAATTAGGGTTGTGGATTATGTGTCACAGTGATGACTAGGAGATAGGGTTAGAATTATGGGATAGGGGTTGTTCTCAGGAAATGGGTTATGCATTAACGTTAGGATAAGAGGTTAAAGTTAGGCGCACCGTGAGGTTTACGTGTTAAGGGGAGAAATAGGAACAGGGTTGGGTGTTATGTTCAGGGTTAGGGTTATCTGTTAAAGGTATTGTTTATGCTTAGCGCATGGGCCCTTTCTGCATTAGGCGGGCGGGGGGAGTTTAGGGGGCTGGGATTGTACCCGGGGACCCAGTCTATCATACTCTGGGTATGGGCCCGTGGGTTTCATGCAGGACACAGTGGTAGAGCCTCCTTTCACGCATGGCATGGGAGGATTGCAGGCTTTCTAAACTCTAAGAAAGCAAGAAGTCTGAGAATTAGATTTAGGGTTAGGATTCTGGTTAGGGTTAAGGATGAAGTTTAGTGTTAGGGTGAGGGCTTAGGGTTAGGGATTAGGGTTAGGGTTAAAGGTTACTCTTAGGTTTAACGGTTACACTTTGGTTTAGGGTCGAGGTTTACCGTTAGGGTTAAGATGAGGGGTTAGGGTTTGGTACAGGGTTAGGGTTAAGTGTTAGGTTTAGGGTTGAAGATTAGGATTAGGGTTAGGATTAAAGGTTAGCGTGAGAGTTAACGCTTAGGGTTAAGGTTATGAGTTAGGGTTTAGGGTTAGGGTTAGGGTTAGGGTTAGTTTTAGGGTTAGAGTTATGTGCTATGGTTTGTGTTAGAGGTTAGGGTTAGGTTTACTGGTGAGGGTTAGGGTTACGTTTAGGGGGTAGCATTAGGGTTAGGGTTAGGGTTAAGGGATAGGATTAGGGATAAGTGTTGGGCTTAGGGTTAGGGTTTAGTGTTAGGGTTAGCATTAAGGATTAGGGTTAGGGTCAGGGTTAAATGCTTGGGTGCGGGTAATGGTTAGGGTCAGGGTTTAGGTTCACGGCTAGGGTTAGTGTTAAGGGTTACGGGTAGGTTTAGGGTTCAGGGTAAGAGTTAGCATTAGGGCTTAAGGTTAGGATTAGGCGGTAGGTTAGATTTAGGTTAGATCTAGGCGTTAGTGTAAGGGCTAGCGTTAGGGTTAAGAGATAGGGTTAGGTTTAATGCTTAGGATTAGGGTTAGGGTTTGGGGTTAAAGTAAGTGTTAGGGGTTAGGTTTAAGGATCCAAGGTTAGGGTTATTTTTAGCTGTAGTGTTAGGGTTAGGGATAAGGGATCCCATTAGCATTAAGGGTCTTCCTTACTGTAGGGTTAAGGGTTAGGCTTAGAGTTAAAGGTTAAGGTTAGGGTCAGTGTTAAGATTTAGGGTGAGGGTTAACGGTTAGGGTAAAGGTTAAGCGTTAGGGTTAGGGATTAGTGATTAGGGTTTTTGCTTAGTGTTAGTGTTAGCGGTTAGGAGTCAGTGTTTTATGAAGGGGTATGGTTAGAATTAGGATTGGGGTTGGAGTTAGGGTGAGGTATAGGGGTTAGGTTTAGGGGTTAGTTTTAGGGTAAAAGGATAGGATAAGGGTTGCGGGTTGGGCTTAGGTTTAGGGTTAAAGTTTACTGCTAGGGTTAGGGATAGGGTTCAGGGTTAGCTTTAGGGTTTCTGGTTAGGGTTAGGTGTTAGGTTAGTGTCAGGGTTAGGTCTAGTCGTGAGGGTAAGGTTTAGGGTTAGCTTTAAGAGCTAGGGTTAGGTTTATTGGTTAGGATTAGGATTAGGGTTAAGGGTTAGGGTAAGGCTTAGGGGTTAGGGTGAAGGGTTAGGGTCAAGGGTTAGGGATTTGTTAGGCATAGCGTTGGGGTTAGAAGTAAGGGTTACTGTCAGTGTTAGGGTTGTAGGTAGGGTTACGGTTAGGGTTAGCGGTTTAGAATTAGGGTTGTGGATTAGGTCTCACAGTGATGACTAGGAGATAGGGTTAGAATTATGGGATAGGGGTTGTTCTCAGGAAATGGGTTATGCATTAACGTTAGGATAAGAGGTTAAAGTTAGGCGCACGGTGAGGTTTACGTGTTAAGGGGAGAAATAGGAACAGGGTTGGGTGTTATGTTCAGGGTTAGGGTTATCTGTTAAAGGTATTGTTTATGCTTAGCGCACGGGCCCTGTCTGCATTAGGCGGGCGGGGGGAGTTTAGGGGGCTGGGATTGTACCCGGGGACCAACTCTATCATACTCTGGGTATGGTCCCGTGGGTTTCATGCAGGACACAGTGGTAGAGCCTCCTTTCACGCATGGCATGGGAGGATTGCAGGCTTTCTAAACTCTAAGAAAGCAAGAAGTCTGAGAATTAGATTTAGGGTTAGGATTCTGGTTAGGGTTAAGGATGAAGTTTAGTGTTAGGGTGAGGGCTTACGGTTAGGGATTAGGGTTTGGGTTAAAGGTTACTCTTAGGTTTAACGGTTACACTTTGGTTTAGGGTCGAGGTTTACCGTTAGGGTTAAGATGAGGGGTTAGGGTTTGGTACAGGGTTAGGATTAAGTGTTAGGTTTAGGGTTGAAGATTAGGATTAGGGTTAGGATTAAAGGTTAGCGTGAGAGTAAACGCTTAGTGTTAATGTTAAGAGTTAGGGTTTAGGGTTAGGGTTAGGGTTAGGGTTAGTTTTAGGGTTAGACTTATGTGCTATGGCTTGTGTTACAGGTTACGGTTAGGTTTACTGGTCACGGTTAGGGTTACGTTTAGGGGGTAGCATTAGGGTTAGGGTTACGGTTAAGGGATAGGATTAGGGATAAGTGTTGGGCTTAGGGTTAGGGTTTAGTGTTAGGGTTAGCATTAAGGATTAGGGTTAGGGTCAGGGTTAAATGCTTGGGTGCGGGTAATGGTTAGGGTCAGGGTTTAGGTTCACGGCTAGGGTTAGTGTTAAGGGTTACGGGTAGGTTTAGGGTTCAGGGTAAGAGTTAGCATTAGGGCTTAAGGTTAGGATTAGGCGGTAGGTTAGATTTAGGTTAGATCTAGGCGTTAGGGTAAGGGCTAGCATTAGGGTTAAGAGATAGGGTTAGGTTTAATGCTTAGGATTAGGGTTAGGGTTTGGGGTTAAAGTAAGTGTTAGGGGTTAGGTTTAAGGATCCAAGGTTAGGGTTATTTTTAGCTGTAGTGTTAGGGTTAGGGATAAGGGATCCCATTAGCATTAAGGGTCTTCCTTACTGTAGGGTTAAGGGTTAGGCTTAGAGTTAAAGGTTAAGGTTAGGGTCAGTGTTAAGATTTAGGGTGAGGGTTAACGGTTAGGGTAAAGGTTAAGCGTTAGGATTAGGGATTAGTGATTAGGGCTTTTGCTTAGTGTTAGGGTTAGCGGTTAGGAGTCAGTGTTTTAGGAAGGGGTATGGTTAGAATTAGGATTGGGGTTAGAGTTAGGGTGAGGTATAGGGGTTAGGTTTAGGGGTTAGTTTTAGGGTAAAAGCATAGGATTAGGGTTGCGGGTTGGGCTTAGGTTTAGGGTTAAAGGTTACTGCTAGGGTTAGGGAGAGGGTTCAGGGTTAGCTTTAGGGGTTCTGGTTAGGGTTAGGTGTTAGGTTAGTGTCAGGGTTAGGTCTAGTCGTGAGGGTAAGGTTTAGGGTTAGCTTTAAGAGCTAGGGTTAGGTTTAATGGTTAGGATTAGGATTAGGGTTAAGGGTTAGGGTAAGGCTTAGCGGTTAGGGTGAAGGGTTAGGGTCAAGGGTTAGGGTTTTTGTTAGGCATAGCGTTGGGGTTAGAAGTAAGGGTTACTGTCAGTGTTAGGGTTGTAGGTAGGGTTACGGTTAGGGTTAGCGGTTTAGAATTAGGGTTAGGGATTAGGTGTCACAGTGATGACTAGGAGATAGGGTTAGAATTATGGGATAGGGGTTGTTCTCAGGAAACGGGTTATGCATTAACGTTAGGATAAGAGGTTAAAGTTAGGCGCACGGTGAGGTTTACGTGTTAAGGGGAGAAATAGGAACAGGGTTGGGTGTTATGTTCAGGGTTAGGGTTATCTGTTAAAGGTATTGTTTATGCTTAGCGCACGGGCCCTGTCTGCATTAGGCGGGCGGGGGGAGTTTAGGGGGCTGGGATTGTACCCGGGGACCCACTCTATCATACTCTGGGTATGGGCCCGTGGGTTTCATGCAGGACACAGTGGTAGAGCCTCCTTTCACGCATGGCATGGGAGGATTGCAGGCTTTCTAAACTCTAAGAAAGCAAGAAGTCTGAGAATTAGATTTAGGGTTAGGATTCTGGTTAGGGTTAAGGATGAAGTTTAGTGTTAGGGTGAGGGCTTAGGGTTAGGGATTAGGGTTAGGGTTAAGGGTTACTCTTAGGTTTAACGGTTACACTTTGGTTTAGCGTCGAGGTTTACCGTTAGGGTTAAGATGAGAGGTTAGGGTTTGTACAGGGTTAGGGTTAAGTGTTAGGTTTAGGGTTGAAGATTAGGATTAGGGTTAGGATTAAAGATTAGCGTGAGAGTTAACGCTTAGTGTTAAGGTTAAGAGTTAGGGTTTAGGGTTAGGGTTAGGGTTAGGGTTAGTTTTAGGGTTAGACTTATGTGCTATGGCTTGTGTTACAGGATACGGTTAGCTTTACTGGTCACGGTTAGGGTTACGTTTAGGGGTTAGCATTAGGGTTAGGGTTAGGGTTAAGGGATAGGATTAGGGATAAGTGTTGGGCTGAGGGTTAGGGTTTAGTGTTAGGGTTAGCATTAAGGATTAGGGTTAGGGTCAGGGTTAAATGCTTGGGTGCGGGTAATGGTTAGGGTCAGGGTGAAGGTTCACGGATAGGGTTAGTGTTAAGGGTTACGGGTAGGTTTAGGGTTCAGGGTAAGAGTTAGCATTAGGGCTTAAGGTTAGGATTAGGCGGTAGGTTAGATTTAGGGTTAGATCTAGGCGTTAGGGTAAGGGCTAGCGTTAGGGTTAAGAGATAGGGTTAGGTTTAATGCTTAGGTTTAGGGTTAGGGTTTGGGGTTAAAGTAAGTGTTAGGGGTTAGGTTTAAGGATCCAAGGTTAGGGTTATTTTTAGCTGTAGTGTTAGGGTTAGGGATAAGGGATCCCATTAGCATTAAGGGTCTTCCTTACTGTAGGGTTAAGGTTTGGCTTAGAGTTAAAGGTTAAGGTTAGGGTCAGTGTTAAGATTTAGGGTGAGGGTTAACGGTTAGGGTAAAGGTTAAGCGTTAGGGTTAGGGATTAGTGATTAGGGTTTTTGGTTAGTGTTAGGGTTAGCGGTTAGGAGTTAGTGTTTTATGAAAGGGTATGGTTAGAATTAGGATTGGGGTTAGAGTTAGGGTGAGGTATAGGGGTTAGGTTTAGGGGTTAGTTTTAGGGTAAAAGGATAGGATTAGGGTTACGGGTTGGGCTTAGGTTTAGGGTTAAAGTTTACTGCTGGGGTTAGGGATAGGGTTCAGGGTTAGCTTTAGGGGTTCTGGTTAGGGTTAGGTGTTAGGTTAGTGTCAGGGTTAGGTCTAGTCGTGAGGGTAAGGTTTAGGGTTAGCTTTAAGAGCTAGGGTTAGGTTTAATGGTTAGGATTAGGATTAGGGTTAAGGGTTAGGGTAAGGCTTAGGGGTTAGGGTCAAGGGTTAGGGTCAAGGGTTAGGGTTTTTGTTAGGCATAGCGTTGGGGTTAGAAGTAAGGGTTACTGTCAGTGTTAGGGTTGTAGGTAGGGTTACGGTTAGGGTTAGCGGTTTAGAATTAGGGTTAGGGATTAGGTGTCACAGTGATGACTAGGAGATAGGGTTAGAATTATGGGATAGGGGTTGTTCTCAGGAAATGGGTTATGCATTAACGTTAGGATAAGAGGTTAAAGTTAGGCGCACGGTGAGGTTTACGTGTTAAGGGGAGAAATAGGAACAGGGTTGGGTGTTATGTTCAGGGTTAGGGTTATCTGTTAAAGGTATTGTTTATGCTTAGCGCACGGGCCCTGTCTGCATTAGGCGGGCGGGGGGAGTTTCGGGGGCTGGGATTGTACCCGGGAACCCACTCTATCATACTCTGGGTATGGGCCCGTGGGTTTCATGCACGACACAGTGGTAGAGCCTCCTTTCACGCATGGCATGGGAGGATTGCAGGCTTTCTAAACTCTAAGAAAGCAAGAAGTCTGAGAATTAGATTTAGGGTTAGGATTCTGGTTAGGGTTAAGGATGAAGTTTAGTGTTAGGGTGAAGGCTTAGGGTTAGGGATTAGAGTTAGGGTTAAGGGTTACTCTTAGGTTTAACGGTTACACTTTGGTTTAGGGTTGAGGTTTACAGTTAGGGTTAAGATGAGGGGTTAGGGTTTGGTACAGGGTTAGGGTTAAGTGTTAGGTTTAGGGTTGAAGATTAGGATTCGGGTTAGGATTAAAGGTTAGCGTGAGAATTAACGCTTAGGTTTAAGGTTAAGAGTTAGGGTTTAGGGTTAGGGTTAGGGTTAGGGTTAGTTTTAGGGTTAGAGTTATGTGCTATGGTTTGTGTTAGAGGTTAGGGTTAGGTTTACTGGTCACGGTTAGGGTTACGTTTAGGGGTTAGCATTAAGGTTAGGGTTAGGGTTAAGGGATAGGATTAGGGTTAAGTGTTGGGCTTAGGGTTAGGGTTTAGTGTTAGATTTATCATTAAGAATTAGGGTTAGAATCAGGGTTAAATGCTTGGGTGCGGGTATTGGTTAGGGTCAGGTTTAAGGTTCACGGATAGGGTTAGTGTTAAGGGTTACGGGTAGGTTTAGGGTTCAGGGTTAGTGGTAGCATTAGGGCTTAAGGTTAGGATTAGGCGGTAGGTTAGATTTAGGGTTAGATCTAGGCGTTAGGGTAAGGGCTAGCGTTAGGGTTAAGAGATAGGGTTAGGTTTAATGCTTAGGATTAGGGTTAGGGTTTGGGGATAAAGTAAGTGTTAGGGGTTAGGTTTAAGGATCCAAGGTTAGGGTTATTTTTAGCTGTAGTGTTAGGGTTAGGGATAAGGGATCCCATTAGCATTAAGGGTCTTCCTTACTGTAGGGTTAAGGTTTGGCTTAGAGTTAAAGGTTAAGGTTAGGGTCAGTGTTAAGATTTAGGGTGAGGGTTAACGGTTAGGGTAAAGGTTAAGCGTTAGGGTTAGGGATTAGTGATTAGGGTTTTTGGTTAGTGTTAGGGTTAGCGGTTAGGAGTTAGTGTTTTATGAAAGGGTATGGTTAGAATTAGGATTGGGGTTAGAGTTAGGGTGAGGTATAGGGGTTAGGTTTAGAGGTTAGTTTTAGGGTAAAAGGATAGGATTAGGGTTACGGGTTGGGCTTAGGTTTAGGGTTAAAGTTTACTGCTGGGGTTAGGGATAGGGTTCAGGGTTAGCTTTAGGGGTTCTGGTTAGGGTTAGGTGTTAGGTTAGTGTCAGGGTTAGGTCTAGTCGTGAGGGTAAGGTTTAGGGTTAGCTTTAAGAGCTAGGGTTAGGTTTAATGGTTAGGATTAGGATTAGGGTTAAGGGTTAGGGTAAGGCTTAGGGGTTAGGGTCAAGGGTTAGGGTCAAGGGTTAGGGTTTTTGTTAGGCATAGCGTTGGGGTTAGAAGTAAGGGTTACTGTCAGTGTTAGGGTTGTAGGTAGGGTTACGGTTAGCGTTAGCGGTTTAGAATTAGGGTTAGGGATTAGGTGTCACAGTGATGACTAGGAGATAGGGTTAGAATTATGGGATAGGGGTTGTTCTCAGGAAATGGGTTATGCATTAACGTTAGGATAAGAGGTTAAAGTTAGGCGCACGGTGAGGTTTACGTGTTAAGGGGAGAAATAGGAACAGGGTTGGGTGTTATGTTCAGGGTTAGGGTTATCTGTTAAAGGTATTGTTTATGCTTAGCGCACGGGCCCTGTCTGCATTAGGCGGGCGGGGGGAGTTTCGGGGGCTGGGATTGTACCCGGGAACCCACTCTATCATACTCTGGGTATGGGCCCGTGGGTTTCATGCAGGACACAGTGGTAGAGCCTCCTTTCACGCATGGCATGGGAGGATTGCAGGCTTTCTAAACTCTAAGAAAGCAAGAAGTCTGAGAATTAGATTTAGGGTTAGGATTCTGGTTAGGGTTAAGGATGAAGTTTAGTGTTAGGGTGAAGGCTTAGGGTTAGGGATTAGAGTTAGGGTTAAGGGTTACTCTTAGGTTTAACGGTTACACTTTGGTTTAGGGTTGAGGTTTACAGTTAGGGTTAAGATGAGGGGTTAGGGTTTGGTACAGGGTTAGGGTTAAGTGTTAGGTTTAGGGTTGAAGATTAGGATTCGGGTTAGGATTAAAGGTTAGCGTGAGAGTTAACGCTTAGGGTTAAGGTTAAGAGTTAGGGTTTAGGGTTAGGGTTAGGGTTAGGGTTAGTTTTAGGGTTAGAGTTATGTGCTATGGTTTGTGTTAGAGGTTAGGGTTAGGTTTACTGGTCACGGTTAGGGTTACGTTTAGGGGTTAGCATTAGGGTTAGGGTTAGGGTTAGGGTTAAGGGATAGGATTAGGGTTAAGTGTTGGGCTTAGGGTTAGGATTTAGTGTTAAGGTTAGCATTAAGCATTAGGGTTAGGGTCAGGGTTAAATTCTTGGGTGCGGGTAATGGTTAAGGTCAGGGTTTAGGTTCACGGATAGGGTTAGTGTTAAGGGTTACGGGTAGGTTTAGGGTTCAGGGTTAGTGGTAGCATTAGGGCTTAATGTTAGGATTAGGCGGTAGGTTAGATTTAGGGTTAGATGTAGGCGTTAGGGTAAGGGCTAGCGTTAGGGTTAAGAGATAGGGTTAGGTTTAATGCTTAGGATTAGGGTTAGGGTTTGGGGATAAAGTAAGTGTTAGGGGTTAGGTTTAAGGATCCAAGGTTAGGGTTATTTTTAGCTGTAGTGTTAGGGTTAGGGATAAGGGATCCCATTAGCATTAAGGGTCTTCCTTACTGTAGGGTTAAGGGTTAGGCTTAGAGTTAAAGGTTAAGGTTAGTGTCAGGGTTAAGATTTAGGGTGAGGGTTAACGGTTAGGGTAAAGGTTAAGCGTTAGGTTTAGGGATTAGGGATTAGGGTTTTTGGTTAGGGTTAGGGTTAGGGTTAGTGTTAGGGTTAGCGGTTAGGAGTTAGTGTTTTATCAAGGGGTATGGTTAGAATTAGGATTGGGGTTAGAGTTAGTGTGAGGTATAGGGGTTAGCTTTAGGGGTTACTTTTAGGGTAAAAGGATAGGATAAGGGTTATGGGTTGGGCTTAGGTTTAGGGTTAAAGTTTATTGCTCGGTTTAGGCATAGGGTTCAGGATTATCTTTAGGGTTTCTGGTTAGGGTTAGGTGTTAGGTTAGTGTCAGGGTTAGGTCTAGTCGTGAGGGTAAGGTTAAGGGTTAGCTTTAAGAGCTAGGGTTAGGTTTAATGGTTAGGATTAGGATTAGGGTTAAGGGTTAGGGTAATGCTTAGGGGTTAGGGTGAAGGGTTAGTGTCAAGGGTTAGGGTTTTTGTTAGGCATAGCGTTGGGGTTAGAAGTAAGGGTTACTGTCAGTGTTAGGGTTGTAGGTAGGGTTACGGTTAGGATTAGCGGTTTAGAATTAGGGTTAGGGATTAGGTGTCACAGTGATGACTAGGAGATAGGGTTAGAATTATGGGATAGGGGTTGTTCTCAGGAAATGGGTTATGCATTAACGTTACGATAAGAGGTTAAAGTTAGGCGCACGGTGAGGTTTACGTGTTAAGGGGAGAAATAGGAACAGGGTTGGGTGTTATGTTCAGGGTTAGGGTTATCTGTTAAAGGTATTGTTTATGCTTAGCGCACGGGCCCTCTCTGCATTAGGGGGGCGGGGGGAGTTTAGGCGGCTGGGATTGTACCCGGGAACCCACTCTATCATACTCTGGGTATGGGCCCGTGTGTTTCATGCAGGACACAGGGGTAGAGCCTCCTTTCACGCATGGCATGGGAGGATTGCAGGCTTTCTAAACTCTAAGAAAGCAAGAAGTCTGAGAATTAAATTTAGGGTTAGGATTATGGTTAGGGTTAAGGATGAATTTTAGTGTAAGGGTGAGGCCTTAGGGTTAGGGAATAGGGTTAGGGTTAAAGGTTACTCTTAGGTTTAACGGTTACACTTTGGTTTAGGGTTTAGGTTTACGGTTAGGGTTAAGATGAGGGGTTAGAGTTTGGTACAGGGTTAGGGTTAAGTGTTAGGTTTAGGGTTGAAGATTAGGATTAGGGTTAGGATTAAAGGTTAGCGTGAGAGTTAACGCTTAGGGTTAAGGTTAAGAGTTAGGGTTTAGGGTTAGGGTTAGGGTTAGGGTTAGTTTTAGGGGTAGAGTTATGTGCTATGGTTTGTGTTATAGGTTAGGGTTAGGTTTACTGGTCACGGTTAGGGTTACGTTTAGGAGGTAGCATTAGGGTTAGGGTTAGGGTTAAGGGATAGGATTAGGGTTAAGTGTTGGGCTTAGGGTTAGGGTTTAGTGTTAGTTTTATCATTAAGGATTAGGGTTAGAATCAGGTTTAAATGCTTGGGTGCGGGTAATGGTTAGGGTCAGTGTTTAGGTTCATGGATAGGGTTAGTGTTAAGGGTTATGGGTAGGTTTAGGGTTCAGGGTTAGTGTTAGCATTAGGGCTTAAGGTTAGGATTAGGCGGTAGGTTAGATTTAGGGTTAGATCTAGGCGTTAGGGTAAGGGCTAGCGTTCGGGTTAAGAGATAGGGTTAGGTTTAATGCTTAGGATTAGGGTTAGGTTTTGGGGTTAAAGTAAGTGTTAGGGGTTAGGTTTAAGGATCCAAGGTTAGGGTTATTCTTAGCTGTAGTGTTAGGGCTAGGGATAAGGGATCCCATTAGCATTAAGGGTCTTCCTTACTGTAGGGTTAAGGGTTAGGCTTAGAGTTAAAGGTTAAGGTTAGGGTCAGTGTTAAGATTTAGGGTGAGGGTTAACGGTCAGGGTAAAGGTTAAGCGTTAGGGTTAGGGATTAGTGATTAGGGTTTTGGTTAGTGTTAGGGTTAGCGGTTAGGAGTTAGTGTTTTATGAAGGGGTATGGTTAGAATTAGGATTTGGGTTAGAGTTAGGGTGAGGTATAGGGGTTACGTTTAGGGGTTAGTTTTAGGGTAAAAGGATAGGATTAGTGTTACGGGTTGGGCTTAGGTTTAGGGTTAAAGTTTACTGCTAGGGTTAGGGATAGGGTTCAGGGTTAGCTTTAGGGGTTCTGGTTAGGGTTAGGTGTTAGGTTAGTGTCAGGGTTAGGTCTAGTCGTGAGGGTAAGGTTTAGGGTTAGCTTTAAGAGCTAGGGTTAGGTTTAATGGTTAGGATTAGGATTAGGGTTAAGGGTTAGGGTAAGGCTTAGGGGTTAGGGTGAAGGGTTAGGGTGAAGGGTTAGGGTTTTTGTTAGGCATAGCGTTGGGGTGAGAAGTAAGGGTTACTGTCAGTGTTAGGGTTGTAGGTAGGGTTACGGTTAGGGTTAGCGGTTTAGAATTAGGGTTAGGGATTAGGTGTCACAGTGATGACTAGGAGATAGGGTTAGAATTATGGGATAGGGGTTGTTCTCAGGAAATGGGTTATGCATTAACGTTAGGATAAGAGGTTAAAGTTAGGCGCACGGTGAGGTTTACGTGTTAAGGGGAGAAATAGGAACAGGGTTGGGTGTTATGTTCAGGGTTAGGGTTATCTGTTAAAGGTATTGTTTATGCTTAGCGCACGGGCCCTGTCTGCATTAGGTGGGCAGGGGGAATTTAGGGGGCTGGGATTGTACCCGGGAACCCACTCTATCATACTCTGGGTATGGGCCCGTGGGTTTCATGCAGGACACAGTGGTAGAGCCTCCTTTCACGCATGGCATGGGAGGATTGCAGGCTTTCTAAACTCTAAGAAAGCAAGAAGTCTGAGAATTAGATTTAGGGTTAGGATTCTGGTTATGGTTAAGGATGAAGTTTAGTGTTAGGGTGAGGGCTTAGGGTTAGGGATTAGTGTTAGGGTTAAAGGTTACTCTTAGGTTTAACGGTTACACTTTGGTTTAGGGTTGAGGTTTACGGTTAGGGTTAAGATGAGGGGTTAGGGTTTGGTACAGGGTTAGGGTTAAGTGTTAGGTTTAGGGTTGAAGATTAGGATTAGGGTTAAGATTAAAGGTTAGCGTGAGAGTTAACGCTTAGGGTTAAGGTTAAGAGTTAGGGTTTAGGGTTAGGGTTAGGGTTAGGGTTAGAGTTATGTGCTATGGTTTGTGTTAGAGATTAGGGTTAGGTTTACTGGTCACGGTTAGGGTGACGTTTAGGGGGTAGCATTAGGGTTAGGGTTAGGGTTAAGGGATAGGATTAGGGATAAGTGTTGGGCTTAGGGTTAGGGTTTAGTGTTAGGGTTAGCATTAAGGATTACGGTTAGGGTGAGGGTTAAATGTTTGGGTGCGGTTAATGGTTAGGGTCAGGTTTAAGGTTCACGGATAGGGTTAGTGTTAAGGGTTACGGGTAGGTTTAGGGTTCATGGTTAGTGTTAGCATTAGGGCTTAAGGTTAGGATTAGGCGGTAGGTTAGATTTAGGGTTAGGTGTAGGCGTTAGGGTAAGGGCTAGCGTTAGGGTTAAGAGATAGGGTTAGGTTTAATGCTTAGGATTAGGGTTAGTGTTTGGGGTTAAAGTAAGTGTTAGGGGTTAGGTTTAAGGATCAAAGGTTAGGGTTGTTTTTAGCTGTAGTGTTAGGGTTAGGGATAAGGGATCCCATTAGCATTAAGGGTCTTCCTTACTGTAGGATTAAGGGTTAGGCTTAGAGTTAAAGGTTAAGGTTAGGGTCAGTGTTAAGATTTAGGGTGAGGGTTAACGGTTAGGGTAAAGGTTAAGCGTCAGGGTTAGGGATTACTGATTAGGGTTTTTGGTTAGTGTTAGGGTTAGGGGTTAGGAGTTAGTGTTTTATGAAGGGGTATGGTTAGAATTAGGATTGGGGTTAGAGTTAGGGTGAGGTATAGGGGTTAGGTTTAGGGGTTAGTTTTAGGGTAAAAGGATAGGATTAGGGTTACGGGTTGGGCTTAGGTTTTGGATTAAAGTTTACTGCTGGGGTTAGGGATAGGGTTCAGGGTTAGCTTTAGGGGTTCTGTTTAGGGTTAGGTGTTAGGTTAGTGTGAGGGTTAGGTCTAGTCGTGAGGTAAGGTTTAGGGTTAGCTTTAAGAGCTAGGGTTATGTTTAATGGTTAGGATTAGGTTAGGGTTAAGGGTTAGGGTAAGGCTTAGGGGTTAGGGTGAAGGGTTAGGGTGAAGGGTTAGGGTACTTGTTAGGCATAGCGTTGGGGTTAGAAGTAAGGGTTACTGTCAGTGTTAGGGTTGTAGGTAGGGTTACGATTAGGGATAGCGGTTTAGAATTAGGATTAGGGATTATGTGTCACAGTGATGACTAGGAGATAGGGTTAGAATTATGGGATAGGGGTTGTTCTCAGGCAATGGGTTATGCATTAACGTTAGGATAAGAGGTTAAAGTTAGGCACACGGTGAGGTTTACGTGTTAAGGGGAGAAATAGGAACAGGGTTGGGTGTTATGTTCAGGGTATGGTTATCTGTTGAAGGTATTGTTTATGCTTAGCGCACGGGCCCTGTCTGCATTAGGCGGGCGGGGGAAGTTTAAGGGGCTGGGATTGTACCCGGGAACCCACTCTATCATACTCTGGGTATGGGCCCGTGGGTTTCATGCAGGACACAGTGGTGGAGCCTCCTTTCACGCATGGCATGGGAGGATTGCAGGCTTTCTAAACTCTAAGCAAGCAAGAAGTCTGAGAATTAGATTTAGGGTTAGGATTCTGGTTAGGGTTAAGGATGAAGTTTAGTGTTAGGGTGAGGGCTTAGGCTTAGGGATTACGGTTAGGGTTAAAGGTTACTCTTAGGTTTAACGGTTACACTTTGGTTTAGGGTTGAGGTTTACGGTTAGGGTTAAGATGAGGGGTTAGGGTTTGGTACAGGGTTAGGGTTAAGTGTTAGGTTTAGGGTTGAAGATTAGGATTAGGGTTAGGATTAAAGGTTAGCGTGAGAGTTAACGCTTAGGGTTAAGGTTAAGAGTTAGGGTTTAGGGTTAGGGTTAGGGTTAGGGTTAGTTTTAGGGTTAGAGTTCTGTGCTATGGTTTGTGTTAGAGGTTAGGGTTAGGTTTACTGGTTACGGTGAGGTTACGTTTAGGGGGTAGCATTAGGCTTAGGGTTAGGGTTAAGGGATAGGATTAGGGATAAGTGTTGGGCTTAGAGTTAAGGTTTAGTGTTAGGCTTAGCATTAAGTATTAGGGTTAGGGTCAGGGTTAAATGATTGGGTGCGGGTAATGGTTAGGGTCAGGGTTAAGGTTCATGGATAGGGTTAGTGTTAAGGGTTACGGGTAGGTTTAGGGTTCAGGGTTAGAGTTAGCATTAGGGCTTAAGGTTAAGATTAGGCGGTAGGTTAGATTTAGGGTTAGATCGAGGCGTTAGGGTAAGGGCTAGCGTTAGGGTTAAGAGATAGGGTTAGGTTTAATGCTTAGGATTAGGGTTAGGGTTTGGAGTTAAAATAAGTGTTAGGGGTTAGGTTTAAGGATCCAAGGTTAGGGTTATTTTTAGCTGTAGTGTCAGGGTTAGGGATAAGGGATCCCATTAGCATTAAGGGTCTTCCTTACTGTAGGGTTAAGGGTTAGGCTTAGAGTTAAAGGTTAAGGTTAGGGTCAGTGTTAAGATTTAGGGTGAGGGTTAACGGTTAGGGTAAAGGTTAAGCGTTTTGGTTAGGGATTGTGATTAGGGATTTTGGTTAGTGTTAGGGTTTGCGGTTAGGAGTTAGTGTTTTATGAAGGGGTATGGTTAGAATTAGGATTGGGGTAGAGTTAGGGTGAGGTATAGGGGTTAGGTTTAGGGGTTAGTTTTAGGGTAAAAGGATAGGATTAGGGTTACGGGTTGGGCTTAGTTTTAGGGTTAAAGTTTACTGCTAGGGTTAGGGATAGGGTTCAGGGTTAGCTTTAGGGGTTCTGGTTAGGGTTAGGTGTTAGGTTAGTGTCAGGGTTAGGTCTAGTCGTGAAGGTAAGGTTAGGGTTAGCTTTAAGAGCTAGGGTTAGGTTTAATGGTTAGGATTAGGATTAGGGTTAAGGGTTAGGGTAAGGCTTAGGGGTTAGGGTGAAGGGTTAGGGTCAAGGGTTAGGGTTTTTGTTAGGCATAGCGTTGGGGTTAGAAGTAAGGGTTACTGTCAGTGTTAGGGTTGTAGGTAGGGTTACGGTTAGGGTTAGCGGTTTAGAATTAGGGTTAGGGATTAGGTGTCACAGTGATGACTAGGAGATAGGGTTAGAATTATGGGATAGGGGTTGTTCTCAGGAAATGGGTTATGCATTAACGTTAGGATAAGAGGTTAAAGTTAGGCGCACAGTGAGGTTTACGTGTTAAGGGGAGAAATAGGAACAGGGTTGGGTGTTATGTTCAGGGTTAGGGTTATCTGTTAAAGGTATTGTTTATGCTTAGCGCATGGGCCCTGTCTGCATTAGGCGGGCAGGGGGAGTTTAGGGGGCTGGGATTGTACCCGGGAACCCACTCTATCATTCTCTGGGTATGGGCCCATGGGTTTCATGCAGGACACAGTGATAGAGCCTCCTTTCACGCATGGCATGGGAGGATTGCAGGCTTTCTGAACTCTAAGAAAGCAAGAAGTCTGAGAATTAGATTTAGGGTTAGGATTCTGGTTAGGGTTAAGGATGAAGTTTAGTGTTAGGGTGAGGGCTTAGGGTTAGGGATTAGGGTTAGGGTTAAAGGTTACTCTTAGTTTTAACGGTTACACTATGGTTTAGGGTTAGGTTTACGGTTAGGGTTAAGATGAGGGGTTAGGGTTTGGTACAGCGTTAGGGTTAAGTGTTAGGTTTAGGGTTGAAGATTAGGATTAGGGTTAGGATTAAAGGTTAGCGTGAGAGTTAACGCTTAGGGTTAAGGTTAAGAGTTAGGGTTTAGGGTTAGGTTTAGTTTTAGGGTTAGAGTTATGTGCTATGGTTTGTGTTAGAGGTTAGGGTTAGGTTTACTGGTCACGGTTAGGGTGACGTTTAGGGGGTAGCATTAGGGTTAGGGTTAGGGTTAAAGGATAGGATTAGGGATAAGTGTTGGGCTTAGGGTTAGGGTTTAGTGTTAGGGTTAGCATTAAGGATTACGGTTAGGGTGAGGGTTAAATGTTTGGGTGCGGTTAATGGTTAGGGTCAGGTTTAAGGTTCACAGATAGGGTTAGTGTTAAGGGTTACGGGTAGGTTTAGGGTTCAGGGTTAGTGTTAGCATTAGTGCTGAAGTTTAGGATTAGGCGGTAGGTTAGATTTAGGGTTAGATCTAGGCGTTAGGGTAAGGGCTAGCGTTAGGTTTAAGAGATAGGGTTAGGTTTAATGCTTAGGATTAGGGTTAGGGTTTGGGGTTAAAGTAAGTGTTAGGGGTTAGGTTTAAGGATCCAAGGTTAGGGTTATTTTTAGCTGTAGTGTTAGGGTTAGGAATAACGGATCCCATTAGCATTAAGGGTATTCCTTACTGTAGGGTTAAGGGTTAGGCTTAGAGTTAAAGGTTAAGGTTAGGGTCAGTGTTAAGATTTAGGGTGAGGGTTAACCGTTAAGGTAAAGGTTAAGCGTTAGGGTTAGGGATTAGTGATTAGGGTTTTTGGTTAGTGTTAGGGTTAGCAGTTACGAGTTAGTGTT
Organism: Eulemur rufifrons; assembly: GCF_041146395.1. NCBI lineage: Eukaryota > Metazoa > Chordata > Mammalia > Primates > Lemuridae > Eulemur > Eulemur rufifrons. Next base: position 3,892,638 of record NC_091001.1, read on the forward strand.
TTATGAAGGGGTATGGTTAGAATTAGGATTGGGGTTAGAGTTAGGGTGAGGTATAGGGGTTAGGTTTTGGGTTAGTTTTAGGGTAAAAGGATACGATTAGGGTTACGGGTTGGGCTTAGGTTTAGGGTTAAAGTTTACTGCTAGGGTTAGGGATAGGGTTCAGGGTTAGCTTTAGGGGTTCTGGTTAGGGTTAGGTGTTAGGTTAGTGTCAGGGTTAGGTCTAGTCGTGAGGGTAAGGTTTAGGGTTAGCTTTAAGAGCTAGGGTTAGGTTTAATGGTTAGGATTAGGATTAGGGTTAAGGGTTCGGGTAAGTCTTAGGGGTTAGGGTGAAGGGTTAGGGTCAAGGGTTAGGGTTTTTGTTAGGCATAGCGTTGGGGTTAGAAGTAAGGGTTACTGTCAGTGTTAGGGTTGTAGGTAGGGTTACGGTTAGGGTTAGCGGTTTAGAATTAGGGTTAGGGATTAGGTGTCACAGTGATGACTAGGAGATAGGGTTAGAATTATGGGATAGGGGTTGTTCTCAGGAAATGGGTTATGCATTAACGTTAGGATAAGAGGTTAAAGTTAGGCGCATGGTGAGGTTTACGTGTTAAGGGGAGAAATAGGAACAGGGTTGGGTGTTATGTTCAGGGTTAGGGTTATCTGTTAAAGGTATTGTTTATGCTTAGCGCACAGGCCCTGTCTGCATTAGGCGGGCGGGGGGAGTTTAGGGGACTGGGATTGTACCCGGGAACCCACTCTATCATACTCTGGGTATGGGCCCGTGGGTTTCATGCAGGACACAGTGGTAGAGCCTCCTTTCACGCATGGCATGGGAGGATTGCAGGCTTTCTAAACTCTAAGAAAGCAATAAGTCTGAGAATTAGATTTAGGGTTAGGATTATAGTTAGGGTTAAGGATGAAGTTTAGTCTTAGGGTGAGGGCTTAGGGTTAGGGATTAGGGTTAGGGTTAAAGGTTACTTTTAGGTTTAACGGTTACACTTTGGTTTCGGGTTGAGGTTTACGGTTAGGGTTAAGATGAGGGGTTAGGGTTTGGTACAGGGTTAGGGTTAAGTGTTAGGTTTAGGGTTGAAGATTAGGATTAGGGTTAGGATTAAAGGTTAGCGTGAGAGTTAACGCTTAGGGTTAAGGTTAAGAGTTAGGTTTTAGTGTTAGTGTTAGGGTTAGGGTTAGTTTTAGGGTTAGAGTTATGTGCTATGGTTTGTGTTAGAGGTTAGGGTTAGGTTTACTGGTCACGGTTAGAGTAACGTTTAGGGGGTAGCATTAGGGTTAGGGTTAGGTTTAAGGGATAGGATTAGGGTTAAGTGCTGGGCTTAGGGTTAGGGTTTAGTGTTAGGTTTATCATTAAGGATTAGGGTTAGAATCAGGGTTAAATGCTTGGGTGCGGGTAATGGTTAGGGTCAGGGTTAAGGTTCACAGATAGGGTTAGTGTTAAGGGTTACGGGTAGGTTTAGGGTTCAGGGTTAGTGTTAGCATTAGGGCTTAAGGTTAGGATTAGGCGGTAGTTAGATTTAGGGTTAGATCTAGGCGTTAGGGTAAGGGCTAGCGTTAGGGTTAAGAGATAGGGTTAGGTTTAATGCTTAGGATTAGGGTTAGGTTTTGGGGTTAAAGTAAGTGTTAGGGGTTAGGTTTAAGGATCCAAGGTTAGGGTTATTTTTAGCTGTAGTGTTAGGGTTAGGGATAAGGGATCCCATTAGCATTAAGGGTCTTCCTTACTGTAGGGTTAAGGCTTAGGCTTAGAGTTAAAGATTAAGGTTAGGGTCAGTGTTAAGATTTAGGGTGAGGGTTAATGGTTAGGGTAAAGGGTAAGCGTTAGGGTTAGGGATTAGTGATTAGGGTTTTTGGTTAGTGTTAGCGTTAGCAGTTAGGAGTTAGTGTTTTATGAAGGGGTATGGTTAGAATTAGGATTGGGGTTAGAGTTAGGGTGAGGTATAGGGGTTAGGTTAGGGGTTAGTTTTAGGGTAAAAGGATAGGATTAGGGTTACGGGTTGGACTTAGGTTTAGGGTTAAAGTTTACTGCTAGGGTTAGGGATAGGGTTCAGGGTTAGCTTTAGGGGTTCTGGTTAGGGTTAGGTGTTAGGTTAGTGTCAGGGTTAGGTCTAGTCGTGAGGGTAAGGTTTAGGGTTAGCTTTAAGAGCTAGGGTGAGGTTTAATGGTTAGGATTAGGATTAGGGTTAAGGGTTAGGGTAAGGCTTAGGGGTTAGGGTGAAGGGTTAGGGTCAAGGGTTAGGGTTTTTGTTAGGCATAGCGTTGGGGTTAGAAGTAAGGGTTACTGTCAGTGTTAGGGTTGTAGGTAGGGTTACGGTTAGGGTTAGCGGTTTAGAATTAGGGTTAGGGATTAGGTGTCACAGTGATGACTAGGAGATAGGGTTAGAATTATGGGATAGGGGTTGTTCTCAGGAAATGGGTTATGCATTAACGTTAGGATAAGAGGTTAAAGTTAGGCGCACGGTGAGGTTTACGTGTTAAGGGGAGAAATAGGAACAGGGTTGGGTGTTATGTTCAGGGTTAGGGTTATCTGTTAAAGGTATTGTTTATGCTTAGCGCACGGGCTCTGTCTGCATTAGGCGGGCGGGGGGAGATTAGGGGGCTGGGATTGTACCCGGGAACCCACTCTATCATACTCTGGGTATGGGCCCGTGGGTTTCATGCAGGACACAGTGGTAGAGCCTCCTTTCCCGCATGGCACGGGAGGATTGCAGGCTTTCTAAACTCTAAGAAAGCAAGAAGTCTGAGAATTAGATTTAGGGTTATGATTCTGGTTAGGGTTAAGGATGAAGTTTAGTGTTAGGGTGAGGGCTTAGGGTTAGGGATTAGGGTTAGGGTTAAAGGTTACTCTTAGGTTTAACGGTTACACTTTGGTTTCGGGTTGAGGTTTACGGTTAGGGTTAAGATGAGGGGTTAGGGTTTGGTACAGGGTTAGGGTTAAGTGTTAGGTTTAGGGTTGAAGATTAGGATTAGGGTTAGGATTAAAGGTTAGCATGAGAGTTAACGCTTAGGGTTAAGGTTAAGAGTTAGGGTTTAGGGTTAGGTTTAGGGTTAGGGTTAGTTTTAGGGTTAGAGTTATGTCCTATGGTTTGTGTTAGAGGTTAGGGTTAGGTTTACTGGTCACGGTTAGGGTAACGTTTAGGGGGTAGCATTAGGGTTAGGGTTAGGGTTAAGGGATAGGATTAGGGTTAAGTGCTGGGCTTAGGATTAGGGTTTAGTGTTAGGTTTATCATTAAGGATTAGGGTTAGAATCAGGGTTAAATGCTTGGGTGCGGGTAATGGTTAGGGTCAGGGTTAAGGTTCACAGATAGGGTTAGTGTTAAGGGTTACGGGTAGGTTTAGGGTTCAGGGTTAGTGTTAGCATTAGGGCTTAAGGTTAGGATTAGGCGGTAGGTTAGATTTAGGGTTAGATCTAGGCGTTAGGGTAAGGGCTAGCGTTCGGGTTAAGAGATAGGGTTAGGTTTAATGCTTAGGATTCGGGTTAGGGTTTGGGGTTAAAGTAAGTGTTAGGGGTTAGGTTTAAGGATCCAAGGTTAGGGTTATTTTTAGCTGTAGTGTTAGGGTTAGGGATAAGGGATCCCATTAGCATTAAGGGTCTTCCTTACTGTAGGGTTAAGGGTTAGGCTTAGAGTTAAAGTTTAAGGTTAGGGTCAGTGTTAAGATTTAGGTTGAGGGTTAACGGTTAGGGTAAAGGTTAAGCGTTAGGGTTAGGGATTAGTGATTAGGGTTTTTGGTTAGTGTTAGGGTTAGCGGTTAGGAGTTAGTGTTTTATGAAGGGGTATGGTTAGAATTAGGATAGGTATTAATGTTATATTGGCTTGGTAGAACGTGTTTGGGAGAACTCCATCCTTCTCAATATTGGAGAATAGTTTATGTAGGATGGGCACCAGTTCTTCTTTGTATGTATGGTAAAATTCAGGTGTGAACCCATCTGGACCAGGGCTTTTCTTTTTGGGAAGGTTTTTTATTGCTGTTTCGATTTCAGTTCTTGATATTGGTCTGTTCAGGTACTCTATTTCTTCCTGGTTGAGCCTGGGAAGACTATGTGTCTCTAAAAATTTGTCCATTTCCTCCACGTTCTCCAGTTTGTGTGCATAAAGATTTTTGTAGAATTCATAGATGATATCTTGTATCTCTGTAGCATCGGTTGTGATTTCTCCTTTCATGTTCCTAATGGAGGTTATTAGAGATTTTACTTTTGTGCTCTTGGTTAGTCTAGCCAGGGGTGTGTCTATTTTGTTTATCTTTTCAAAGAACCAACTTTTTGTTTTATTAATTTCCCTTATAGTTTCTTTGTTGTCCTTTTCATTTAGTTCTGATTTGATCTTAGTAATTTCTCGCCTTCTGCTGGGTTTGGGATCGTTCTGTTCTTCTTTCTCCAGCTCTTTGAGTCTATTCGTTAGGTTGTCTATTTGCATGTTTTCTGTCTTTTTGATATAGGCATTTATGGATATGAATTTTCCTCTCAGGACTGCTTTAGCTGCATCCCATAGATTTTGATAAGTTGTATCTCCATTGTCATTTAATTCAAAGAAATTTTTGATTTCCATCTTGATTTCTTCTTTTATAGAATAATTATTCAGGAGAAGGTTATTTAGCTTCCATGACTTTGAGTAAGAGTGAGGGTTTCTGTTTGTGATCATTGTTACTTTTATTCCGCTGTGATCTGAGAAGATGCATGGTATAATTTCTATTTTTTTGAATTTTTGAAGACATGATTTATGTCCTAGGACATGGTCAATCTTAGAGAATGTCCCGTGAGCTGATGAGAAGAATGTATATTCTGTGGACTTTGGGTAGAATGTCCTATAGATGTCAGCCATGCCCATTTGTTCTAGCATTCTATTTAGGTCCATTATGTCTTTGTTTATTTTCTGTTTAGAGGATCTGTCCTGTACTGTCAGTGGGGTGTTAAAGTCTCCAGCTATTACAGTATTATTATCTATCATCTGGTTCAGATCTAGTAGGGTTTGCTTTATGAATCTAGGTGCACCTAGGTTGGGTGCATATATATTGAGTATAGTCATGGCTTCTTGTTGAATTGTGCCCTTGACCAGTATGTAGTAGCCATTTTTGTCTTTTATTATTTTTGTTGGTTTGAAAGCTAAGTTATTGGAAATTAAGATTGCCACACCAGCTTTCTTTTCGTTACCGTTTGCTTGAAATACCGATTTCCATCCTTTTACTTTCAGTCTAAATGCATCTTTGCTCGTTAGGTGGGTTTCTTGGAGACAGCAGATACTTGGCTTGTGCTTTTTTATCCATTGGGCCAGTCTATGTCTCTTGAGTGGGGAATTCAAGCCATTCACATTTATTGAGAAAACCGATAAGTGAGACGGTTTTTTGTTCAACTTGTTGGGTAGAACTTCATTGCAATGTTTTCTAATCATCAGGGAAATGCAAATCAAAACCACAATGAGATATCACTTAACCCCAGTGAGAATGGCCTTTATCAAAAAAACCCAAAACAACACATGTTGGCGTGGGTGTGGAGAGACAGGAACACTAATACACTGCTGGTGGGACTGCAAACTAGTGCAACCCCTGTGGAAAGCATTATGGAAGTATCTTAAACAGATTCAAGTAGACCTGCCATTTGACCCAGCAATCCCATTACTGGGCATATACCCAAAGGAAAAAAGGTCATTCTGTTACAAAGGCACGTGTACCCAAATGTTTATAGCAGCACAATTCACAATAGCAAAGATGTGGAAACAACCCAAATGCCCATCAATACATGATTGGATTAGTAAACTGTGGTATATGTATACCATGGAATATTACTTAGCTATAAGGAATGATGAAGATACGACATCTCTATGGTTCTCCTGGAGAGAGTTGGAACCCATTATATTAAGTGAAGTATCCCAAGAATGGAAAAACAAGCATCACATGTACTCACCAGAAAATTGGTTTCCCTGATCATCACCTAAATACAAATCTGGGAATGACACAAATTGGACATCAGACTGAGGTGGGGGGTGGGGGAGGGGATGGGGGTATGCCTACACAATGAGTGCATTGCACACCTTTTGGGGAGTGGTAACACTTGAAGGTGCTGACTCGGGAAAGGGGGGGTGGGGAAAAAAATATGAAACAATTGTTTTTAACTTGCACTGTTCACTTAATAATTTATCATGAATATTACCCATATTATTTCAAAAAAAAAAAAAGAATTAGGATTGGGGTTAGAGTTAGGGTGAGGTATAGGGGTTAGGTTTAGGGGTTAGTTTTAGGGTAAAAGGATAGGATTAGGGTTACGGGTTGGGCTTAGGTTTAGGGTTAAAGTTTACTGCTAGGGTTAGGGATAGGGTTCAGGGTTAGCTTTAGGGGTTCTGGTTAGGGTTAGGTGTTAGGTTAGTGTCAGGGTTAGGTCTAGTCGTGAGGGTAAGGTTTAGGGTTAGCTTTAAGAGCTAGGGTTAGGTTTAATGGTTAGGATTAGGATTAGGGTTAAGGGTTAGGGTAAGGCTTAGGGGTTAGGGTGAAGGGTTAGGGTCAAGGATTAGGGTTTTTGTTAGGCATAGCGTTGGGGTTAGAAGTAAGAGTTACTGTCAGTGTTAGGGTTGTAGGTAGGGTTACGGTTAGGGTTAGCGGTTTAGAATTAGGGTTAGGGATTAGGTGTCACAGTGATGACTAGGAGATAGGGTTAGAAATATGGGATAGGGGTTGTTCTCAGGAAATGGGTTATGCATTAACGTTAGGATAAGAGGTTAAAGTTAGGCGCACGGTGAGGTTTACGTGTTAAGGGGAGAAATAGGAACAGGGTTGGGTGTTATGTTCAGGGTTAGGGTTATCTGTTAAAGGTATTGTTTATGCTTAGCGCACGGGCCCTGTCTGCATTAGGCGGGCGGGGGGAGTTTAGGGGGCTGGGATTGTACCCGGGAACCCACTCTATCATACTCTGGGTATGGGCCCGTGGGTTTCATGCAGGACACAGTGGTAGAGCCTCCTTTCACGCATGGCATGGGAGGATTGCAGGCTTTCTAAACTCTAAGAAAGCGAGAAGTCTGAGAATTAGATTTAGGGTTAGGATTCTGGTTAGGGTTAAGGATGAAGTTTAGTGTTAGGGTGAGGGCTTAGGGTTAGGGATTAGGGTTAGGGTTAAAGGTTACTCTTAGGTTTAACGGTTACACTTTGGTTTCGGGTTGAAGTTTACGGTTAGGGTTAAGATGAGGGGTTAGGGTTTGGTACAGGGTTAGGGTTAAGTGTTAGGTTTAGGTTTGAAGATTAGGATTAGGGTTAGGATTAAAGGTTAGCGTGAGAGTTAACGCTTAGGGTTAAGGTTAAGAGTTAGGGTTTAGGGTTAGGGTTAGTTTTAGGGTTAGAGTTATGTGCTATGGTTTGTGTTAGAGGTTAGGGTTAGGTTTACTGGTGACGGTTAGGGTTACGTTTAGGGGTTAGCATTAGGGTTAGGGTTAGGGTTAGGGTTAAGGGATAGGATTAGGGTTTAGTGTTAATGTTAGCATTAAGGATTAGGGTTAGGGTCAGGGTTAAATGCTTGGGTGCGGGTAATGGTTAGGGTCAGGCTTAAGGTTCACGGATAGGGTTAGTGTTAAGGGTTACCGGTAGGTTTAGGGTTCAGGGTTAGTGTTAGCATTAGGGCTTAAGGTTAGGATTAGGCGGTAGGTTAGATTTAGGGTTAGATCTAGGCGTTAGGGTAAGGGCTAGCGTTAGGGTTAAGAGATAGGTTTAGGTTTAATGCTTAGGATTAGGGTTAGGTTTTGGGGTTAAAGTAAGTGTTAGGGGTTAGGTTTAAGGATCCAAGGTTAGGGTTATTTTTAGCTGTAGTGTTAGGGTTAGGGATAAGGGATCCCATTAGCATTAAGGGTCTTATTTCCTGTAGGGTTAAGGGTTAGGCTTAGAGTTAAAGGTTAAGGTTAGGGTCAGTGTTAAGATTTAGGGTGAGGGTTAACGGTTAGGGTAAAAGTTAACCGTTAGGGTTAGGAATTAGTGATTAGGGATTTTGGTTAGTGTTAGGGTTAGCGGTTAGGAGTTAGTGCTTTATGAAGGGGTATGGTTAGAATTAGGATTGGGGTTAGAGTTAGGGTGAGGTATAGGGGTTAGGTTTAGGGGTTAGTTTTAGGGTAAAAGGATAGGATTAGGGTTACGGGTTGGGCTTAGGTTTAGGGTTAAAGTTTACTGCTAGGGTTAGGGATAGGGTTCAGGGTTAGCTTTAGGGGTTTTGCTTAGGGTTAGGTGTTAGGTTAGTGTCAGGGTTAGGTCTAGTCGTGAGGGTAAGGTTTAGGGTTAGCTTTAAGAGCTAGGGTTAGGTTTAATGGTTAGGATTAGGATTAGGGTTAAGGGTTAGGGTAAGGCTTAGGGGTTAGGGTGAAGGGTTAGGGTCAAGGGTTAGGGTTTTTGTTAGGCATAGCGTTGGGGTTAGAAGTAAGGGTTACTGTCAGTGTTAGGGTTGTAGGTAGGGTTACGGTTAGGGTTAGCGGTTTAGAATTAGGGTTAGGGATTAGGTGTCACAGTGATGACTAGGAGATAGGGTTAGAAATATGGGATAGGGGTTGTTCTCAGGAAATGGGTTATGCATTAACGTTAGGATAAGAGGTTAATGTTAGGCGCATGGTGAGGTTTACGTGTTAAGGGGAGAAATAGGAACAGGGTTGGGTGTTATGTTCAGGGTTAGGGTTATCTGTTAAAGGTATTGTTTATGCTTAGCGCACGGGCCCTGTCTGCATTAGGCGGGCGGGGGGAGTTTAGGGGGCTGGGATTGTACCCAGGAACCCACTCTATCATACTCTGGGTATGAGCCCGTGGGTTTCATGCAGGACACAGTGGTAGAGCCTCCTTTCACGCATGGCATGGGAGGATTGCAGGCTTTCTAAACTCTAAGAAAGCAAGAAGTCTGAGAATTAGATTTAGGGTTAGGATTCTGGTTAGGGTTAAGGATGAAGTTTAGTGTTAGGTTGAGGGCTTAGGGTTAGGGATTAGGGTTAGGGTTAAAGGTTACTCTTAGGTTTAACGGTTACACTTTGGTTTAGGGTTGGGGTTTACGGTTAGGGTTAAGATGAGGGGTTAGGGTTTGGTACAGGGTTAGGGTTAAGTGTTAGGTTTAGGGTTGAAGATTAGGATTAGGGTTAGGATTAAAGGTTAGCGTGAGAGTTAACGCTTAGGGTTAAGGTTAAGAGTTAGGGTTTAGGGTTAGGTTTAGGGTTAGGGTTAGTTTTAGGGTTAGAGTTTTGTGCTATGGTTTGTGTTAGAGGTTAGGGTTAGGTTTACTGGTCACGGTTAGGGTTACGTTTAGGGGTTAGCATTAGGGTTAGGGTTAGGGTTAAGGGATAGGATTAGGGATAAGTGTTGGCCTTAGGGTTAGGGTTTAGTGTTAGGTTTAGCATTAAGGATTAGGGTTAGGGTCAGGGTTAAATGCTTGGGTGCGGGTAATGGTTAGGGTCAGGGTTAAGGTTCACGGATAGGGTTAGTGTTAAGGGTTACGGGTAGGGTTAGGGTTCAGGGTTAGTGTTAGCATTAGTGCTTAAGGTTAGGATTAGGCGGTAGGTTAGATTTAGGGTTAGATCTAGGCGTTAGGGTAAGGGCTAGCTTTAGGGTTAAGAGATAGAGTTAGGTTTAATGCTTAGGATTAGGGTTAGGGTTTGGGGTTAAAGTAAGTGTTAGGGGTTAGGTTTAAGGATCCAAGGTTAGGGTTATTTTTAGCTGTAGTGTTAGGGTTAGGGATAAGGGATCCCATTAGCATTAAGGGTCTTCCTTACTGTAAGGTTAAGGGTTAGGCTTAGAGTTAAAGGTTAAGGTTAGGGTCAGTGTTAAGATTTAGGGTGAAGGTTAACGGTTAGGGTAAAGGTTAAGCGTTAGGGTTAGGGATTAGTGATTAGGGTTTTTGGTTAGTGTTAGGGTTAGCGGTTAGGAGTTTGTGTTTTATGAAGGGGTATGGTTAGAATTAGGATTGGGGTTAGAGTTAGGGTGAGGTATAGGGGTTAGGTTTAGGGGTTAGTTTTAGGGTAAAAGGATAGGATTAGGGTTACGGGTTGGGCTTAGGTTTAGGGTTAAAGTTTCCTGCTGGAGTTAGGGATAGGGTTCAGGGTTAGCTTTAGGGGTTCTGGTTAGGGTTAGGTGTTAGGTTAGTGTCAAGGTTAGGTCTAGTCGTGAGGGTAAGGTTTAGGGTTAGCTTTAAGAGCTAGGGTTAGGTTTAATGGTTAGGATTAGGATTAGGGTTAAGGGTTAGGGTAAGGCTTAGGGGTTAGGGTGAAGGGTTAGGGTCAAGGGTTAGGGTTTTTGTTAGGCATAGCGTTGGGGTTAGAAGTAAGGGTTACTGTCAGTGTTAGGGTTGTAGGTAGGGTTACGGTTAGGGTTAGCGGTTTAGAATTAGGGTTAGGGATTAGGTGTCACAGTGATGACTAGGAGATAGGGTTAGAATTATGGGATAGGGGTTGTTCTCAGGAAATGGGTTATGCATTAACGTTAGGATAAGAGGTTAAAGTTAGGCGCACGGTGAGGTTTACGTGTTAAGGGGAGAAATAGGAACAGGGTTGGGTGTTATGTTCAGGGTTAGGGTTATCTGTTAAAGGTATTGTTTATGCTTAGCGCACGGGCCCTGTCTGCATTAGGCGGGCGGGGGGAGTTTAGGGGGCTGGGATTGTACCCGGGAACCCACTCTATCATACTCTAGGTATGGTCCCATGGGTTTCATGCAGGACACAGTGGTAGAGCCTCCTTTCACGCATGGCAAGGGAGGATTGCAGGCTTTCTAAACTCTAAGGAAGCAAGAAGTCTGAGAATTAGATTTAGGGCTAGGATTATGGTTAGGGTTAAGGATGAAGTTTAGTGTTAGGGTGAGGGCTTAGGGTTAGGGATTAGGGTTAAGGTTAAAGGTTACTCTTAGGTTTAACGGTTACACTTTGGTTTAGGGTTGAGGTTTACGGTTAGGGTTAAGATGAGGGGTTAGGGTTTGGTACAGGGTTAGGGTTAAGTGTTAGGTTTAGGTTTGAAGATTAGGATTAGGGTTAGGATTAAAGTTTAGCGTGAGAGTTAACGCTTAGGGTTAAGGTTAAGAGTTAGGTTTTAGGTTTAGGGTTAGGGTTAGTTTTAGGTTTAGAGTTATGTGCTATGGTTTGTGTTAGAGGTTAGGGTTAGGTTTACTGGTCACGGTTAGGGTTACGTTTAGGGGGTAGCATTAGGGTTAGGGTTAGGGTTAAGGGATAGGATTAAGGTTAAGTGTTGGGCTTAGGATTAGGGTTTAGTGTTAAGGTTAGCATTAAGGATTAGGGTTAGGGTCAGGGTTAAATGCTTGGGTGCGTGTAATGGTTAGGGTCAGGGTTAAGGTTCACGGATAGGGTTAGTGTTAAGGGTTACGGGTAGGTTTAGGGTTCATGGTTAGTGTTAGCATTAGGGCTTAAGGTTAGGATTAGGCGGTAGGTTAGATTTAGGGTTAGATCTAGGCGTTAGGGTAAGGGCTAGCGTTAGGGTTAAGAGATAGGGTTAGGTTTAATGCTTAGGATTAGGGTTAGGTTTTGGGGTTAAAGTAAGTGTTAGGGGTTAGGTTTAAGGATCCAAGGTTAGGGGTATTTTTAGCTGTAGTGTTAGGGTTAGGGATAAGGGATCCCATTAGCATTAAGGGTCTTCCTTCCTGTAGGGTTAAGGGTTAGGCTTAGAGTTAAAGGTTAAGGTTAGGGTCAGTGTTAAGATTTAGGGTGAGGGTTAACGGTCAGGGTAAAGGTTAAGCGTTAGGGTTAGGGATTAGTGATTAGGGTTTTTGGTTAGTGTTAGGGTTAGCGGTTAGGAGTTAGTGTTTTATGAAGGGGTATGGTTAGAATTAGGATTGGGGTTAGAGTTAGGGTGAGGTATAGGGGTTAGGTTTAGGGGTTAGTTTTAGGGTAAAAGGATAGGATTAGGGTTACGGGTTGGGCTTAGGTATAGGGTTAAAGTTTACTGCTAGGGTTAGGGATAGGGTTCAGGGTTAGCTTTAGGGGTTCTGGTTAGGCTTAGGTGTTAGGTTAGTGTCAGGGTTAGGTCTAGTCGTGAGGGTAAGGTTTAGGGTTAGCTTTAAGAGCTAGGGTTAGGTTTAATGGTTAGGATTAGGATTAGGGTTAAGGGTTAGGGTAAGGCTTAGGGGTTAGGGTGAAGGGTTAGGGTCAAGGGTTAGGGTTTTTGTTAGGCATAGCGTTGGGGTTAGAAGTAAGGGTTACTGTCAGTGTTAGGGTTGTAGGTAGGGTTACGGTTAGGGTTAGCGGTTTAGAATTAGGGTTAGGGATTAGGTGTCACAGTGATGACTAGGAGATAGGGTTAGAAATATGGGATAGGGGTTGTTCTCAGGAAATGGGTTATGCATTAACGTTAGGATAAGAGGTTAATGTTAGGCGCATGGTGAGGTTTACGTGTTAAGGGGAGAAATAGGAACAGGGTTGGGTGTTATGTTCAGGGTTAGGGTTATCTGTTAAAGGTATTGTTTATGCTTAGCGCACGGGCCCTGTCTGCATTAGGCGGGCGGGGGGAGTTTAGGGGGCTGGGATTGTACCCAGGAACCCACTCTATCATACTCTGGGTATGAGCCCGTGGGTTTCATGCAGGACACAGTGGTAGAGCCTCCTTTCACGCATGGCATGGGAGGATTGCAGGCTTTCTAAACTCTAAGAAAGCAAGAAGTCTGAGAATTAGATTTAGGGTTAGGATTCTGGTTAGGGTTAAGGATGAAGTTTAGTGTTAGGGTGAGGGCTTAGGGTTAGGGATTAGGGTTAGGGTTAAAGGTTCCTCTTAGGTTTAACGGTTACACTTTGGTTTAGGGTTGGGGTTTACGGTTAGGGTTAAGATGAGGGGTTAGGGTTTGGTACAGGGTTAGGGTTAAGTGTTAGGTTTAGGGTTGAAGATTAGGATTAGGGTTAGGATTAAAGGTTAGCGTGAGAGTTAACGATTAGGGTTAAGGTTAAGAGTTAGGGTTTAGGGTTAGGTTTAGGGTTAGGGTTAGTTTTAGGGTTAGAGTTTTGTGCTATGGTTTGTGTTAGAGGTTAGGGTTAGGTTTACTGGTCACGGTTAGGGTTACATTTAGGGGGTAGCATTAGGGTTAGGGTTAGGGTTAAGGGATAGGATTAGGGATAAGTGTTGGCCTTAGGGTTAGGGTTTAGTGTTAGGTTTAGCATTAAGGATTAGGGTTAGAATCAGGGTTAAATGGTTGGGTGCGGGTAATGGTTAGGGTCAGGGTTAAGGTTCACGGATAGGGTTAGTGTTAAGGGTTATGGGTAGGGTTAGGGTTCAGGGTTAGTGTTAGCATTAGTGCTTAAGGTTAGGATTAGGCGGTAGGTTAGATTTAGGGTTAGATCTAGGCGTTAGGGTAAGGGCTAGCTTTAGGGTTAAGAGATAGAGTTAGGTTTAATGCTTAGGATTAGGGTTAGGGTTTGGGGTTAAAGTAAGTGTTAGGGGTTAGGTTTAAGGATCCAAGGTTAGGGTTATTTTTAGCTGTAGTGTTAGGGTTAGGGATAAGGGATCCCATTAGCATTAAGGGTCTTCCTTCCTGTAGGGTTAAGGGTTAGGCTTAGAGTTAAAGGTTAAGGTTAGGGTCAGTGTTAAGATTTAGGGTGAACGTTAACGGTTAGGGTAAAGGTTAAGCGTTAGGGTTAGGGATTAGTGATTAGGGTTTTTGGTTAGTGTTAGGGTTAGCGGTTAGGAGTTTGTGTTTTATGAAGGGGTATGGTTAGAATTAGGATTGGGGTTAGAGTTAGGGTGAGGTATAGGGGTTAGGTTTAGGGGTTAGTTTTAGGGTAAAAGGATAGGATTAGGGTTACGGGTTGGGCTTAGGTTTAGGGTTAAAGTTTCCTGCTGGAGTTAGGGATAGGGTTCAGGGTTAGCTTTAGGGGTTCTGGTTAGGGTTAGGTGTTAGGTTAGTGTCAGGGTTAGGTCTAGTCGTGAGGGTAAGGTTTAGGGTTAGCTTTAAGAGCTAGGGTTAGGTTTAATGGTTAGGATTAGGATTAGGGTTAAGGGTTAGGGTAAGGCTTAGGGGTTAGGGTGAAGGGTTAGGGTCAAGGGTTAGGGTTTTTGTTAGGCATAGCGTTGGGGTTAGAAGTAAGGGTTACTGTCAGTGTTAGGGTTGTAGGTAGGGTTACGGTTAGGGTTAGTGGTTTAGAATTAGGGTTAGGGATTAGGTGTCACAGTGATGACTAGGAGATAGGGTTAGAAATATGGGATAGGGGTTGTTCTCAGGAAATGGGTTATGCATTAACGTTAGGATAAGAGGTTAATGTTAGGCGCATGGTGAGGTTTACGTGTTAAGGGGAGAAATAGGAACAGGGTTGGGTGTTATGTTCAGGGTTAGGGTTATCTGTTAAAGGTATTGTTTATGCTTAGCGCACGGGCCCTGTCTGCATTAGGCGGGCGGGGGGAGTTTAGGGGGCTGGGATTGTACCCAGGAACCCACTCTATCATACTCTGGGTATGAGCCCGTGGGTTTCATGCAGGACACAGTGGTAGAGCCTCCTTTCACGCATGGCATGGGAGGATTGCAGGCTTTCTAAACTCTAAGAAAGCAAGAAGTCTGAGAATTAGATTTAGGGTTAGGATTCTGGTTAGGGTTAAGGATGAAGTTTAGTGTTAGGGTGAGGGCTTAGGGTTAGGGATTAGGGTTAGGGTTAAAGGTTCCTCTTAGGTTTAACGGTTACACTTTGGTTTAGGGTTGGGGTTTACGGTTAGGGTTAAGATGAGGGGTTAGGGTTTGGTACAGGGTTAGGGTTAAGTGTTAGGTTTAGGGTTGAAGATTAGGATTAGGGTTAGGATTAAAGGTTAGCGTGAGAGTTAACGCTTAGGGTTAAGGTTAAGAGTTAGGGTTTAGGGTTAGGTTTAGGGTTAGGGTTAGTTTTAGGGTTAGAGTTTTGTGCTATGGTTTGTGTTAGAGGTTAGGGTTAGGTTTACTGGTCACGGTTAGGGTTACGTTTAGGGTGTAGCATTAGGGTTAGGGTTAGGGTTAAGGGATAGGATTAGGGATAAGTGTTGGCCTTAGGGTTAGGGTTTAGTGTTAGGTTTAGCATTAAGGATTAGGGTTAGGGTCAGGGTTAAATGCTTGGGTGCGGGTAATGGTTAGGTTCAGGGTTAAGGTTCACGGATAGGGTTAGTGTTAAGGGTTACGGGTAGGGTTAGGGTTCAGGGTTAGTGTTAGCATTAGTGCTTAAGGTTAGGATTAGGCGGTAGGTTAGATTTAGGGTTAGATCTAGGCGTTAGGGTAAGGGCTAGCTTTAGGGTTAAGAGATAGAGTTAGGTTTAATGCTTAGGATTAGGGTTAGGGTTTGGGGTTAAAGTAAGTGTTAGGGGTTAGGTTTAAGGATCCAAGGTTAGGGTTATTTTTAGCTGTAGTGTTAGGGTTAGGGATAAGGGATCCCATTAGCATTAAGGGTCTTCCTTCCTGTAGGGTTAAGGGTTAGGCTTAGAGTTAAAGGTTAAGGTTAGGGTCAGTGTTAAGATTTAGGGTGAAGGTTAACGGTTAGGGTAAAGGTTAAGCGTTAGGGTTAGGGATTAGTGATTAGGGTTTTTGGTTAGTGTTAGGGTTAGCGGTTAGGAGTTAGTGTTTTATGAAGGGGTATGGTTAGAATTAGGATTGGGGTTAGAGTTAGGGTGAGGTATAGGGGTTAGGTTTAGGGGTTAGTTTTAGGGTAAAAGGATAGGATTAGGGTTACGGGTTGGGCTTAGGTTTAGGGTTAAAGTTTCCTGCTGGAGTTAGGGATAGGGTTCAGGGTTAGCTTTAGGTGTTCTCGTTAGGGTTAGGTGTTAGGTTAGTGTCAGGGTTAGGTCTAGTCGTGAGGGTAAGGTTTAGGGTTAGCTTTAAGAGCTAGGGTTAGGTTTAATGGTTAGGATTAGGATTAGGGTTAAGGGTTAGGGTAAGGCTTAGGGGTTAGGGTGAAGGGTTAGGGTCAAGGGTTAGGGTTTTTGTTAGGCATAGCGTTGGGGTTAGAAGTAAGGGTTACTGTCAGTGTTAGGGTTGTAGGTAGGGTTAGGGTTAGGGTTAGCGGTTTAGAATTAGGGTTAGGGATTAGGTGTCACAGTGATGACTAGGAGATAGGGTTAGAATTATGGGATAGGGGTTGTTCTCAGGAAATGGGTTATGCATTAACGTTAGGATAAGAGGTTAAAGTTAGGCGCACGGTGAGGTTTACGTGTTAAGGGGAGAAATAGGAACAGGGTTGGGTGTTATGTTCAGGGTTAGGGTTATCTGTTAAAGGTATTGTTTATGCTTAGCGCACGGGCCCTGTCTGCATTAGGCGGGCGGGGGGAGTTTAGGGGGCTGGGATTGTACCCGGGAACCCACTCTATCATACTCTAGGTATGGGCCCATGGGTTTCATGCAGGACACAGTGGTAGAGCCTCCTTTCCCGCATGGCACGGGAAGATTGCAGGCTTTCTAAACTCTAAGAAAGCAAGAAGTCTGAGAATTAGATTTAGGGCTAGGATTATGGTTAGGGTTAAGGATGAAGTTTAGTGTTAGGGTGAGGGCTTAGGGTTAGGGATTAGGGTTAAGGTTAAAGGTTACTCTTAGGTTTAACGGTTACACTTTGGTTTAGGGTTGAGGTTTACGGTTAGGGTTAATATGAGGGGTTAGGGTTTGGTACAGGGTTAGGGTTAAGTGTTAGGTTTAGGTTTGAAGATTAGGATTAGGGTTAGGATTAAAGGTTAGCGTGAGAGTTAACGCTTAGGGTTAAGGTTAAGAGTTAGGTTTTAGGGTTAGGGTTAGGGTTAGTTTTAGGTTTAGAGTTATGTGCTATGGTTTGTGTTAGAGGTTAGGGTTAGGTTTACTGGTCACGGTTAGGGTTACGTTTAGGGGGTAGCATTAGGGTTAGGGTTAGGGTTAAGGGATAGGATTAAGGTTAAGTGTTGGGCTTAGGATTAGGGTTTAGTGTTAAGGTTAGCATTAAGGATTAGGGTTAGGGTCAGGGTTAAATGCTTGGGTGCGTGTAATGGTTAGGGTCAGGGTTAAGGTTCACGGATAGGGTTAGTGTTAAGGGTTACGGGTAGGTTT
Organism: Eulemur rufifrons; assembly: GCF_041146395.1. NCBI lineage: Eukaryota > Metazoa > Chordata > Mammalia > Primates > Lemuridae > Eulemur > Eulemur rufifrons. The sequence goes on from NC_091001.1 coordinate 3,909,574, forward strand.
AGGGTTCATGGTTAGTGTTAGCATTAGGGCTTAAGGTTAGGATTAGGCGGTAGGTTAGATTTAGGGTTAGATCTAGGCGTTAGGGTAAGGGCTAGCGTTAGGGTTAAGAGATAGGGTTAGGTTTAATGCTTAGGATTAGGGTTAGACTGTGGGGTTAAAGTAAGTGTTAGGGGTTAGGTTTAAGGATCCAAGGTTAGGGGTATTTTTAGCTGTAGTGTTAGGGTTAGGGATAAGGGATCCCATTAGCATTAAGGGTCTTCCTTCCTGTAGGGTTAAGGGTTAGGCTTAGAGTTAAAGGTTAAGGTTAGGGTCAGTGTTAAGATTTAGGGTGAGGGTTAACGGTCAGGGTAAAGGTTAAGCGTTAGGGTTAGGGATTAGTGATTAGGGTTTTTGGTTAGTGTTAGGGTTAGCGGTTAGGAGTTAGTGTTTTATGAAGGGGTATGGTTAGAATTAGGATTGGGGTTAGAGTTAGGGTGAGGTATAGGGGTTAGGTTTAGGGGTTAGTTTTAGGGTAAAAGGATAGGATTAGGGTTACGGGTTGGGCTTAGGTATAGGGTTAAAGTTTACTGCTAGGGTTAGGGATAGGGTTCAGGGTTAGCTTTAGGGGTTCTGGTTAGGGTTAGGTGTTAGGTTAGTGTCAGGGTTAGGTCTAGTCGTGAGGGTAATGTTTAGGGTTAGCTTTAAGAGCTAGGGTTAGGTTTAATGGTTAGGATTAGGATTAGGGTTAAGGGTTAGGGTAAGGCTTAGGGGTTAGGGTGAAGGGTTAGGGTCAAGGGTTAGGGTTTTTGTTAGGCATAGCGTTGGGGTTAGAAGTAAGGGTTACTGTCAGTGTTAGGGTTGTAGGTAGGGTTACGGTTAGGGTTAGCGGTTTAGAATTAGGGTTAGGGATTAGGTGTCACAGTGATGACTAGGAGATAGGGTTATAATTATGGGATAGGGGTTGTTCTCAGGAAATGGTATATGCATTAACGTTAGGATAAGAGGTTAAAGTTAGGCGCACGGTGAGGTTTACGTGTTAAGGGGAGAAATAGGAACAGGGTTGGGTGTTATGTTCAGAGTTAGGGTTATCTGTTAGAGGTATTGTTTATGCTTAGCGCACGGGCCCTGTCTGCATTAGGCGGGCGGGGGGAGTTTAGGGGGCTGGGATTGTACCCGGGAACACACTCTATCATACTCTGGGTATGGGCCCGTGGGTTTCATGGAGGACACAGTGGTAGAGCCTCATTTCACGCATGGCATGGGAGGATAGCAGGCTTTCTAAACTCTAAGAAAGCAAGAAGTCTGAGAATTAGATTTAGGGTTAGGATTATGGTTAGGGTTAAGGATGAAGTTTAGTGTTAGGGTGAGAGCTTAGGGTTAGGGATTAGGGTTAGGGTTAAAGGTTACTCTTAGGTTTAACGGTTACACTTTGGTTTAGGGTTGAGGTTTACGGTTAGGGTTAAGATGAGGGGTTGGGGTTAGGTTTAGGTACAGGGTTAGGGTTAAGTGTTAGGTTTAGGGTGGAAGATTAGGATTAGGGTTAGGATTAAAGGTTAGCGTGAGAGTTAACGCTTAGGGTTAAGGTTAAGTGTTAGGGTTTAGGGTTAGGGTTAGGGTTAGGGTTAGTTTTAGGGTTAGAGTTATGTGCTATGATTTGTGTTAGAGGTTAGGGTTAGGTTTACTGGTCATGGTTAGGGTTACGTTTCGGGGGTAGCCTTAGGGTTAGGGTTAGGGTTAAGGGATAGGATTAGGGTTAAGTGCTGGGCTTAGGGTTAGGTTTTAGTGTTAGGTTTATCATTAAGGATTATGGTTAGAATCAGGGTTAAATGCTTGGGTGCGGGTAATGGTTAGGGTCAGGGTTAAGGTTCACACATAGGGTTAGTGTTAAGGGTTACGGGCAGGTTTAGGGTTCAGGGTTAGTGTTAGCATTAGGGCTTAAGGTTAGGATAAGGCGGTAGTTAGATTTAGGGTTAGATCTAGGCGTTAGGGTAAGGGCTAGCGTTAGGGTTAAGAGATAGGGTTAGGTTTAATGCTTAGGATTAGGGTTAGGGTTTGGGGTTAAAGTAAGTGTTAGGGGTTAGGTTTAAGGATCCAAGGTTAGGGTTATTTTTAGCTGTAGTGTTAGGGTTAGGGATAAGGGATCCCATTAGCATTAAGGGTCTTCCTTCCTGTAGGGTTAAGGGTTAGGCTTAGAGTTAAAGGTTAAGGTTAGGGTCAGTGTTAAGATTTAGGATGAGGGTTAACGGTTAGGGTAAAGGTTAAGCGTTAGGGTTAGGGATTAGTGATTAGGGTTTTTGGTTAGTGTTAGGGTTAGCGGTTAGGGGTTAGCGTTTTACGAAGGGGTATGGTTAGAATTAGGATTGGGGTTAGAGTTAGGGTGAGGTATAGGGGTTAGGTTTAGGGGTTAGTTTTAGGGTAAAAGGATAGGATTAGGGTTACGGGTTGGGCTTATGTTTAGGGTTAAAGTTTACTGCTAGGGTTAGGGATAGGGTTCAGGGTTAGCTTTAGGGGTTCTGGTTAGGGTTAGGTGTTAGGTTAGTGTCAGGGTTAGGTCTAGCCGTGAGTTTAAGGTTTAGGGTTAGCTTTAAGAGCTAGGGTTAGGTTTAATGGTTACGATTAGGATTCAGGTTAAGGGTTAGGGTAAGGCTTAGGGGTTAGGGTGAAGGGTTAGGGTCAAGGGTTAGGGTTTTTGTTAGGCATAGCATTGGGGTTAGAAGTAAGGGTTACTGTCAGTGTTAGGGTTGTAGGTAGGGTTACGGTTAGGGTTAGCGGTTTAGAATTAGGGTTAGGGATTAGGTGTTCCAGTGATGACTAGGAGATAGGGTTAGAATTATGGGATAGGGGTTGTTCTCAGGAAATGGGTTATGCATTAACGTTAGGATAAGAGGTTAAAGTTAGGCGCACGGTGAGGTTTACGTGTTAAGGGGAGAAATAGGAACAGGGTTGGGTGTTATGTTCAGGGTTAGGGTTATCTGTTAAAGGTATTGTTTATGCTTAGCGCACGGGCCCTGTCTGCATTAGGCGGGCGGGGGGAGTTTAGGGGGCTGGGATTGTACCCGGGAACCCACTCTATCATACTCTGGGTATGGGCCCGTGGGTTTCATGCAGGACACAGTGGTAGAGCCTCCTTTCACGCATGGCATGGGAGGATTGCAGGCTTTCTAAACTCTAAGAAAGCAAGAAGTCTGAGAATTAGATTTAGGGTTAGGATTCTGGTTAGGGTTAGGATGAAGTTTAGTGTTAGGGTGAGGGCTTAAGGTTAGGGATTAGGGTTAGGGTTAAAGGTTACTCTTAGGTTTAACGGTTACAGTTCGGTTTAGGGTTGAGGTTTACGGTTAGGGTTAAGATGAGGGGTTAGGGTTTGGTAGACGTTTAGGGTTAAGTGTTAGGTTTAGGGTTGAAGATTAGGATTAGGGTTAGGATTAAAGGTTAGCGTGAGAGTTAACGCTTAGGGTTAAGGTTAAGTTTTAGGGTTTACGGTTAGGCTTAGTGTTAGAGTTATGTGCTATGATTTGTGTTAGGGGTTAGGGTTAGGTTTACTGTTCACGGTTAGGGTTGGGTTTAGGGGTTAGCATTAGGGTTAGGGATTAGGTTTAGGGTAAGGGTCTAGAGTTAATGTTGGGCTTTAGGCTCGGGGCTTAGGTTCAGGGTCAGGGGTTAGCGCTGGTGGTAGGGCTTAGCTTTAGCGGTCAGTTTAATGGCACAGGACCTGGTTAATCTGCGGTGAGAGGGGTGCGGTCGGAGACACCACGAAAGCACAACATCATTCCCTGGGCCTTGGGAGAGGACCTCCATGCAGGACTCAGGCGGAGCCTCATCTCACACATGGCATGGCTGTATTGTAGGCTTGCTTCACTCTGGGAATGGAAGTAGTGTGAGAATTAGGGTTGGGGTTGGGGTTAGGGTTTTTCGTGTTTGGGGTTAGGTTTCGAGTCAGGGTTAGGTGCTAGGGATTAGTGGTTAGGGTTAGAGTTAGTGTTAGGGGTAAGGTGTTAAGTCTGGGTTAGGGGGCCAGGGTAAGGTTAAGTGTTGGAGTTAGCATTAGGGTTAGGGGTTAGGGTTAAGGGATAGGGTTAGGATTCAGGGTGAGGGTTAGAGGGTTAACAGTTGGGGTTAGGCTTAGGGGTTAGGGATAGTGTTAGGGTTAAGGGTTAGGAGCTTGGTTCAGGTTTAAGGTTAGCATTAGGGGTTGGGGTTAGTGTTAACTGTAGGTCAGTGTTGGGGTTAGATCTCTAGGCATTAGGGTAAAGGTTAGGGTTAGGGTTAAGAGTTAGGGTTCTGTTTAATGGTTAGGATTGGGAATAGGTTAAGGGTTAGGGTTAAGGTTAGGGGTTATGACGAAGGATCTACGGTTAGGGTTACTTTTAGGCGTAGGGTTAGGGTAAGGGGTTAGGGTTAGTGTTAGTGTTGTTGGTCGGGTTAAGGTTAGGGTTGGCGCTTCAGAATTAGGGATTAGGTGTTACGGTTATAGCTAGGAGGTAGGGTTATAATGACGGTATAGGGCTTGTTCTCAGGGTGTCATGCATTAACGTTAAGATATGGGGTTAAAGTTAGGGTTATGGTGAGGTTTACCTGTTAAGGTGAGCAGTAGGATGAAGGTTAGGTGTTATGTTGTGGGTTAGGCTTATGGGTGAGGGGTAGGGTTTATGCTTAGGGCACGGGCCCTGTATGCCCTAGGAGGCAAAGTTAGGTGTCTGTGATGGTCGCTGGGAACCCACTCTACCGCACGCAGTGTATGGGCCTCTGGGTTTCATGCAGGACACTGTGGCAGAGCCTCCTTTCACACATGGCGTGGGAGGATTGCAGGCTTTCTAAACTCTAAGAAAGCAAGAAGTCTGAGAATTAGATTTAGGGTTAGGGTTATGGTTAGGGTTAAGGATGAAGTTTAGTGTTAGGGTGAGGGCTTAGGCTTAGGGATTACGGTTAGGGTTAAAGGTTACTCTTAGATTTAACGGTTACACTTTGGTTTAGGGTTGAGGTTTAAGGTTAGGGTTAAGATGAGGGGTTAGGGTTTGGTACAGGGTTAGGGTTAAGTGTTAGGTTTAGGGTTGAAGATTAGGATTAGGGTTAGGATTAAAGGTTAGCGTGAGAGTTAACGCTTAGGGTTAAGGTTAAGAGTTAGGGTTTAGGGTTAGGGTTAGGGTTAGGGTTAGTTTTAGGGTTAGAGTTATGTGCTATGGTTTGTGTTAGAGGTTAGGTTTAGGTTTACTGTTCACGGTTAGGGTTACGTTTAGGGGTTAGCATTAGGATTAGGGTTAGGTTTAGGGTTAAGGGATAGGATTAGGGTTAAGTGTTGGGCTTAGGGTTAGGGTTTAGTGTTAGTGTTATCATTAAGGATTAGGGTTAGGGTCAGGGTTAAATGCTTGGGTGCGGGTAATGGTTAGGGTCGGGGTTAAAGTTCACGGATAGGGTTAGTGTTAAGGGTTATGGGTAGGTTTAGGGTTCAGGGTTAGCGTTAGCATTAGGGCTTAAGGTTAGGATTAGGCGTTAGGTTAGATTTAGGGTTAGAACTAGACGTTAGGGTAAGGGCTAGGGTTAGGGTTAAGAGATAGGGTTAGGTTTAATGCTTAGGATTAGGTTTAGGGTTTGGGGTTAAAGTAAGTGTTAGGGGTTAGGTTTAAGGATCAAAGGTTAGGGTTATTTTTAGCTGTAGTGTTAGGGTTAGGGAAAAGGGATCCCATTAGCATTAAGGGTCTTCCTTACTGTAGGGTTAAGGGTTAGGCTTAGAGTTAAAGGTTAAGGTTAGGGTCAGTGTTAAGAATTAGGGTGAGGGTTAACGGTTAGGGTAAAGGTTAAGCGTTAGGGTTAGGGATTAGCGATTAGGATTTTTGGTTAGTGTTAGGGTTAGAGGTTAGGAGTTCGTGTTTTATGAAGGGGTATGGTTAGAATTAGGATTGGGGTTAGAGTTAGGGTTAGGTATAGGGGTTAGTTTTAGGGTAAAAGGATAGGATTAGGGTTATGGGTTGGGCTTAGGTTTAGGGTTAAAGTTTACTGCTAGGGTTAGGGATAGGGTTCAGGGTTACCTTTAGGGGTTCTGGTTAGGGTTAGGTGTTAGGTTAGTGTCAGGGTTAGGTCTAGTCGTGAGGGTAAGGTTTAGGGTTAGCTTTAAGAGCTAGGGTTAGGTTTAATGGTTAGGATTAGGATTAGGGTTAAGGGTTAGCGTAAGGCTTAGGGCTTTGGGTGAAGGGTTAGGGTTTTTGTTAGGCATAGCGTTGGGGTTAGAAGTAAGGGTTACTGTCAGTGTTAGGGTTGTAGGTAGGGTTCCGGTTAGGGTTAGCGGTTTAGAATTAGGGTTAGGGATTAGGTGTTCCAGTGATGACTAGGAGATAGGGTTAGAATTATGGGATAGGGGTTGTTCTCAGGGAATGGGTTATGCATTAACGTTAGGATAAGAGGTTAAAGTTAGGCGCACGGTGAGGTTTACGTGTTAAGGGGAGAAATAGGAACAGGGTTGGGTGTTATGTTCAGGGTTAGGGTTATCTGTTAAAGGTATTGTTTATGCTTAGCGCACGGGCCCTGTCTGCATTGGGCGGGCGGGGGGAGTTTAGGGGGCTGGGATTGTACCCGGGAACCCACTCTATCATACTCTGGGTATGGGCCCGTGGGTTTCATGCAGGACACAGTGGTAGATCCTACTTTCACGCATGGCATGGGAGGATTGCAGGCTTTCTAAACTCTAAGAAAGCAAGAAGTCTGAGAATTAGATTTAGGGTTAGGATTCTGGTTAGGGTTAAGGATGAAGTTTAGTGTTAGGGTGAGGGCTTAAGGTTAGGGATTAGGGTTAGGGTTAAAGGTTACTCTTAGGTTTAACGGTTACAGTTCGGTTTAGGGTTGAGGTTTATGGTTAGGGTTAAGATGAGGGGTTAGGGTTTGGTAGACGTTTAGGGTTAAGTGTTAGGTTTAGGGTTGAAGATTAGGATTAGGGTTAGGATTAAAGGTTAGCGTGAGAGTTAACGCTTAGGGTTAAGGTTAAGAGTTAGGGTTAGGGTTAGGTTTAGGGTTAGACTTATGTGCTATGGTTTGTGTTAGAGGTTAGGGTTAGGTTTACTGTTCACGGTTAGGGTTACGTTTAGGGGTTAGCATTAGGGTTAGGGTTAAGGGATAGGATTAGGGTTAAGTGTTGGGCTTAGGGTTAGGGTTTAGTGTTAGGGTTATCATTAAGGATTAGGGTAAGGGTCAGGGTTAAATGCTTGGGTGCGGGTAATGGTTAGGGTCAGGGTTAAAGTTCACGGATAGGGTTAGTGTTAAGGGTTACGGGTAGGTTTAGGGTTCAGGGTTAGCGTTAGCATTAGGGCTTAAGGTTAGGATTAGGCGGGAGGTTAGATTTAGGGTTAGAACTAGACGTTAGGGTAAGGGCTAGGGTTAGGGTTAAGAGATAGGGTTAGGTTTAATGCTTAGGATTAGGGTTAGGGTTTGGGGTTAAAGTAAGTGTTAGGGGTTAGGTTTAAGGATCAAAGGTTAGGGTTATTTTTAGCTGTAGTGTTAGGGTTAGGGAAAAGGGATCCCATTAGCATTAAGGGTCTTCCTTACTGTAGGGTTAAGGGTTAGGCTTAGAGTTAAAGGTTAAGGTTAGGGTCAGTGTTAAGAGTTAGGGTGAGGGTTAACGGTTAGGGTAAAGGTTAAGCGTTAGGGTTAGGGATTAGCGATTAGGATTTTTGGTTAGTGTTAGGGTTAGAGGTTAGGAGTTCGTGTTTTATGAAGGGGTATGGTTAGAATTAGGATTGGGGTTAGAGTTAGGGTTAGGTATAGGGGTTAGTTTTAGGGTGAAAGGATAGGATTATGGTTATGGGTTGGGCTTAGGTTTAGGGTTAAAGTTTACTGCTAGGGTTAGGGATAGTGTTCAGGGTTAGCTTTAGGGGTTCTGGTTAGGGTTAGGTGTTAGGTTAGTGTCAGGGTTAGGTCTAGTCGTGAGGGTAAGGTTTAGGGTTAGCTTTAAGAGCTAGGGTTAGGTTTAATGGTTAGGATTAGGATTAGGGTTAAGGGTTAGGGTAAGGCTTAGGGGTTTGGGTGAAGGGTTAGGGTTTTTGTTAGGCATAGCGTTGGGGTTAGAAGTAAGGGTTACTGTCAGTGTTAGGGTTGTAGGTAGGGTTCCCGTTAGGGTTAGCGGTTTAGAATTAGGGTTAGAGATTAGGTGTCACAGTGATGACTAGGAGATAGGGTTAGAATTATGGGATAGGGGTTGTTCTCAGGGAATGGGTTATGCATTAATGTTAGGATAAGAGGTTAAAGTTAGGCACACGGTGAGGTTTACGTGTTAAGGGGAGAAATAGGAACAGGGTTGGGTGTTATGTTCAGGGTTAGGGTTATCTGTTAGAGGTATTGTTTATGCTTAGCGCACGGGCCCTGTCTGCATTGGGCGGGCGGGGGGAGTTTACGGGGCTGGGATTGTACCCGGGAACCCACTCTATCATACTCTGGGTATGGGCCCGTGGGTTTCATGCAGGACACAGTGGTAGAGCCTCCTTTCACACATGGCATGGGAGGATTGCAGGCTTTCTAAACTCTAAGAAAGCAAGAAGTCTGAGAATTAGATTTAGGGTTAGGATTCTGGTTAGGGTTAAGGATGAAGTTTAGTGTTAGGGTGAGGGCTTAAGGTTAGGGATTAGGGTTAGGGTTAAAGGTTACTCTTAGGTTTAACGGTTACAGTTCGGTTTAGGGTTGAGGTTTACGGTTAGGGTTAAGATGAGGGGTTAGGGTTTGGTAGACGTTTAGGGTTAAGTGTTAGGTTTAGGGTTGAAGATTAGGATTAGTGTTAGGATTAAAGGTTAGCGTGAGAGTTAACGCTTAGGGTTAAGGTTAAGAGTTAGGGTTTACGGTTAGGCTTAGGGTTAGATTTAGGGTTAGAGTTATGTGCTATGGTTTGTGTTAGGGGTTAGGGTTAGGTTTACTGTTCACGGTTAGGGTTGGGTTTAGGGGTTAGCATTAGGGTTAGGGATTAGGTTTAGGGTAAGGGTCTAGAGTTAATGTTGGGCTTTAGGCTCGGGGCTTAGGTTCAGTGTCAGGGGTTAGCGTTGGTGGTAGGGCTTAGCTTTAGCGGTCAGTTTAAGGGCACAGGACCTGGTTAATCTACGGTGAGAGGGGTGCGGTCGGAGTCACCACGAAAGCACAACATCATTCCCTGGGCCTTCGGACAGGACCTCCATGCAGGACTCAGGCGGAGCCTCATCTCACACATGGCATGGCTGTATTGTAGGCTTGCTTCACTCTGGGAATGGAAGTAGTGTGAGAATTAGGGTTGGGGTTGGGGTTAGGGTTTTTCGTGTTAGGGGTTAGGTTTCGAGTCAGGGTTAGGTGCTAGGGATTAGTGGTTAGGGTTAGAGTTAGTGTTAGGGGTAAGGTGTTAAGTCTGGGTTAGGGGGCCAGGGTAAGGTTTAGGGTTGGAGTTAGCGTTAGTGTTAGCGGTTAGGGTTAAGGGATAGGGTTAGGATTCAGGGTGAGGGTTAGAGGGTTAACAGTTGGGGTTAGGCTTAGGGGTTAGGGATAGTGTTAGAGTTAAGGGTTAGGAGCTTGGTTCAGGTTTAAGGTTAGCATTAGGGGTTGGGGTTAGTGTTAACTGTAGGTCAGTGTTGGGGTTAGATCTCTAGGCATTAGGGTAAAGGTTAGGGTTAGGGTTAAGAGTTAGGGTTCTGTTTAATGGTTAGGATTGGGAATAGGTTAAGGGTTAGGGTTAAGGTTAGGGGTTATGACGAAGGATCTACGGTTAGGGTTACTTTTAGGCGTAGGGTTAGGGTAAGGGGTTAGGGTTAGTGTTAGTGTTGTTGGTCGGGTTAAGGTTAGGGTTGGCGCTTCAGAATTAGGGATTAGGTGTTACGGTTATAGCTAGGAGGTAGGGTTATAATGACGGTATAGGGCTTGTTCTCAGGGTGTCATGCATTAACGTTAAGATATGGGGTTAAAGTTAGGGTTATGGTGAGGTTTACCTGTTAAGGTGAGCAGTAGGATGAAGGTTAGGTGTTATGTTGTGGGTTAGGCTTATGGGTGAGGGGTAGGGTTTATGCTTAGGGCACGGGCCCTGTATGCCCTAGGAGGCAAAGTTAGGTGTCTGTGATGGTCGCTGGGAACCCACTCTACCGCACGCAGTGTATGGGCCTCTGGGTTTCATGCAGGACACTGTGGCAGAGCCTCCTTTCACACATGGCGTGGGAGGATTGCAGGCTTTCTAAACTCTAAGAAAGCAAGAAGTCTGAGAATTAGATTTAGGGTTAGGGTTATGGTTAGGGTTAAGGATGAAGTTTAGTGTTAGGGTGAGGGCTTAGGCTTAGGGATTACGGTTAGGGTTAAAGGTTACTCTTAGATTTAACGGTTACACTTTGGTTTAGGGTTGAGGTTTAAGGTTAGGGTTAAGATGAGGGGTTAGGGTTTGGTACAGGGTTAGGGTTAAGTGTTAGGTTTAGGGTTGAAGATTAGGATTAGGGTTAGGATTAAAGGTTAGCGTGAGAGTTAACGCTTAGGGTTAAGGTTAAGAGTTAGGGTTTAGGGTTAGGGTTAGGGTTAGGGTTAGTTTTAGGGTTAGAGTTATGTGCTATGGTTTGTGTTAGAGGTTAGGTTTAGGTTTACTGTTCACGGTTAGGGTTACGTTTAGGGGTTAGCATTAGGATTAGGGTTAGGTTTAGGGTTAAGGGATAGGATTAGGGTTAAGTGTTGGGCTTAGGGTTAGGGTTTAGTGTTAGGGTTATCATTAAGGATTAGGGTTAGGGTCAGGGTTAAATGCTTGGGTGCGGGTAATGGTTAGGGTCGGGGTTAAAGTTCACGGATAGGGTTAGTGTTAAGGGTTATGGGTAGGTTTAGGGTTCAGGGTTAGCGTTAGCATTAGGGCTTAAGGTTAGGATTAGCGGGAGGTTAGATTTAGGGTTAGAACTAGACGTTAGGGTAAGGGCTAGGGTTAGGGTTAAGAGATAGGGTTAGGTTTAATGCTTAGGATTAGGTTTAGGGTTTGGGGTTAAAGTAAGTGTTAGGGGTTAGGTTTAAGGATCAAAGGTTAGGGTTATTTTTAGCTGTAGTGTTAGGGTTAGGGAAAAGGGATCCCATTAGCATTAAGGGTCTTCCTTACTGTAGGGTTAAGGGTTAGGCTTAGAGTTAAAGGTTAAGGTTAGGGTCAGTGTTAAGAATTAGGGTGAGGGTTAACGGTTAGGGTAAAGGTTAAGCGTTAGGGTTAGGGATTAGCGATTAGGATTTTTGGTTAGTGTTAGGGTTAGAGGTTAGGAGTTCGTGTTTTATGAAGGGGTATGGTTAGAATTAGGATTGGGGTTAGAGTTAGGGTTAGGTATAGGGGTTAGTTTTAGGGTAAAAGGATAGGATTAGGGTTATGGGTTGGGCTTAGGTTTAGGGTTAAAGTTTACTGCTAGGGTTAGGGATAGGGTTCAGGGTTACCTTTAGGGGTTCTGGTTAGGGTTAGGTGTTAGGTTAGTGTCAGGGTTAGGTCTAGTCGTGAGGGTAAGGTTTAGGGTTAGCTTTAAGAGCTAGGGTTAGGTTTAATGGTTAGGATTAGGATTAGGGTTAAGGGTTAGCGTAAGGCTTAGGGCTTTGGGTGAAGGGTTAGGGTTTTTGTTAGGCATAGCGTTGGGGTTAGAAGAAAGGGTTACTGTCAGTGTTAGGGTTGTAGGTAGGGTTCCGGTTAGGGTTAGCGGTTTAGAATTAGGGTTAGGGATTAGGTGTTCCAGTGATGACTAGGAGATAGGGTTAGAATTATGGGATAGGGGTTGTTCTCAGGGAATGGGTTATGCATTAACGTTAGGATAAGAGGTTAAAGTTAGGCGCACGGTGAGGTTTACGTGTTAAGGGGAGAAATAGGAACAGGGTTGGGTGTTATGTTCAGGGTTAGGGTTATCTGTTAAAGGTATTGTTTATGCTTAGCGCACGGGCCCTGTCTGCATTAGGCGAGCGGGGGGAGTTTAGGGGGCTGGGATTGTACCCGGGAACCCACTCTATCATACTCTGGGTATGGGCCCGTGGGTTTCATGCAGGACACAGTGGTAGATCCTACTTTCACGCATGGCATGGGAGGATTGCAGGCTTTCTAAACTCTAAGAAAGCAAGAAGTCTGAGAATTAGATTTAGGGTTAGGATTCTGGTTAGGGTTAAGGATGAAGTTTAGTGTTAGGGTGAGGGCTTAAGGTTAGGGATTAGGGTTAGGGTTAAAGGTTACTCTTAGGTTTAACGGTTACAGTTCGGTTTAGGGTTGAGGTTTATGGTTAGGGTTAAGATGAGGGGTTAGGGTTTGGTAGACGTTTAGGGTTAAGTGTTAGGTTTAGGGTTGAAGATTAGGATTAGGGTTAGGATTAAAGGTTAGCGTGAGAGTTAACGCTTAGGGTTAAGGTTAAGAGAGAGGGTTTACGGTTACGCTTAGGGTTAGATTTAGGGTTAGAGTTATGTGCTATGGTTTGTGTTAGGGGTTAGGGTTAGGTTTACTGTTCACGGTTAGGGTTGGGTTTAGGGGTTAGCATTAGGGTTAGGGATTAGGTTTAGGGTAAGGGTCTAGATTTAATGTTGGGCTTTAGGCTCGGGGCTTACGTTCAGGGTCAGGGGTTAGCATTGGTGGTAGGGCTTAGCTTTAGCGGTCAGTTTAAGGGCACAGGACCTGGTTAATCTACGGTGAGAGGGGTGCGGTCGGAGTCACCACGAAAGCACAACATCATTCCCTGGGCCTTCGGACAGGACCTCCATGCAGGACTCAGGCGGAGCCTCATCTCACACATGGCATGGCTGTATTGTAGGCTTGCTTCACTCTGGGAATGGAAGTAGTGTGAGAATTAGGGTTGGGGTTGGGGTTAGGGTTTTTCGTGTTAGGGGTTAGGTTTCGAGTCAGGGTTAGGTGCTAGGGATTAGTGGTTAGGGTTAGAGTTAGTGTTAGGGGTAAGGTGTTAAGTCTGGGTTAGGGGGCCAGGGTAAGGTTTAGGGTTGGAGTTAGCGTTAGGGTTAGGGGTTAGGGTTAAGGGATAGGGTTAGGATTCAGGGTGAGGGGTAGAGGGTTAACAGTTGGGGTTAGGCTTAGGGGTTAGGGATAGTGTTAGGGTTAAGGGTTAGGAGCTTGGTTCAGGTTTAAGGTTAGCATTAGGGGTTGGGGTTAGTGTTAACTGTAGGTCAGTGTTGGGGTTAGATCTCTAGGCATTAGGGTAAAGGTTAGGGTTAGGGTTAAGAGTTAGGGTTCTGTTTAATGGTTAGGATTGGGAATAGGTTAAGGGTTAGGGTTAAGGTTAGGGGTTATGACGAAGGATCAACGGTTAGGGTTACTTTTAGGCGTAGGGTTAGGGTAAGGGGTTAGGGTTAGTGTTAGTGTTGTTGGTCGGGTTAAGGTTAGGGTTGGCGCTTCAGAATTAGGGATTAGGTGTTACGGTTATAGCTAGGAGGTAGGGTTATAATGACGGTATAGGGCTTGTTCTCAGGGTGTCATGCATTAACGTTAAGATATGGGGTTAAAGTTAGGGTTATGGTGAGGTTTACCTGTTAAGGTGAGCAGTAGGGTCAGGGTTAGGTGTTAGATTGTGGGTTAGGCTTATGGGTGAGGGGTAGGGTTTATGCTTAGGGCAAGGGCCCTGTATGCCCTAGGAGGCAAAGTTAGGTGTCTGTGATGGTAGCTGGGAACCCACTCTACCGCACGCAGTGTATGGGCCTCTGGGTTTCATGCAGGACACTGTGGCAGAGCCTCCTTTCACACATGGCGTGGGAGGATTGCAGGCTTTCTAAACTCTAAGAAAGCAAGAAGTCTGAGAATTAGATTTAGGGTTAGGGTTATGGTTAGGGTTAAGGATGAAGTTTAGTGTTAGGGTGAGGGCTTAGGCTTAGGGATTACGGTTAGGGTTAAAGGTTACTCTTAGATTTAACGGTTACACTTTGGTTTAGGGTTGAGGTTTAAGGTTAGGGTTAAGATGAGGGGTTAGGGTTTGGTAGACGTTTACGGTTAAGTGTTAGGTTTAGGGTTGAAGATTAGGATTAGGGTTAGGATTAAAGGTTAGCGTGAGAGTTAACGCTTAGGGTTAAGGTTAAGTGTTAGGGTTTAGGTTTAGGGTTAGGGTTAGAGTTAGTTTTAGGGTTAGAGTTATGTGCTATGGTTTGTGTTAGAGGTTAGGGTTAGGTTTACTGGTCACGGTTAGGGTTACGTTTAGGGGTTAGCATTAGGGTTAGGGTTAGGGTTAGGGTTAAGGGATAGGATTAGGGTTAAGTGTTGGGCTTAGGGTTAGGGTTTAGTGTTAGTGTTATCATTAAGGATTAGGGTTAGGGTCAGGGTTAAATGCTTGGATGCGGGTAATGGTTAGGGTCAGGGTTAAGGTTCACGGATAGGGTTAGTGTTAAGTGTTATGGGTAGGTTTAGGGTTCAGGGTTAGCGTTAGCATTAGGGCTTAAGGTTAGGATTAGGTGGGAGGTTAGAATTAGGGTTAGAACTAGGCGTTAGGGTAAGGGCTAGGGTTAGGGTTAAGAGATAGGGTTAGGTTTAATGCTTAGGATTAGGGTTAGGGTTTGGGGTTAAAGTAAGTGTTAGGGGTTAGGTTTAAGGATCAAAGGTTAGGGTTATTTTTAGCTGTAGTGTTAGGGTTAGGGATCAGGGATCCCATTAGCATTAAGGGTCTTCCTTACTGTAGGGTTAAGGGTTAGGCTTAGAGTTAAAGGTTAAGGTTAGGGTCAGTGTTAAGAATTAGGGTGAGGGTTAACGGTTAGGGTAAAGGTTAAGCGTTAGGGTTAGGGATTAGCGATTAGGGTTTTTGGTTAGTGTTAGGGTTAGAGGTTAGGAGTTCGTGTTTTATGAAGGGGTATGGTTAGAATTAGGATTGGGGTTAGAGTTAGGGTTAGGTATAGGGGTTATGTTTAGGGGTTAGTTTTAGGGTAAAAGGATAGGATTAGGGTTATGGGTTGGGCTTAGGTTTAGGGTTAAAGTTTACTGCTAGGGTTAGGGATAGGGTTCAGGGTTAGCTTTAGGGGTTCTGGTTAGGGTTAGGTGTTAGGTTAGTGTCAGGTTTAGGTCTAGTCGTGAGGGTAAGGTTTAGGGTTAGCTTTAAGAGCTAGGGTTAGGTTTAATGGTTAGGATTAGGATTAGGGTTAAGGGTTAGGGTAAGGCTTAGGGGTTAGGGTGAAGGGTTAGGGTCAAGGGTTAGGGTTTTTGTTAGGCATAGCGTTGGGGTTAGAAGTAAGGGGTACTGTCAGTGTTAGGGTTGTAGGTAGGGTTACGGTTAGGGTTAGCGGTTTAGAATTAGGGTTAGGGATTAGGTGTCACAGTGATGACTAGGAGATAGGGTTAGAATTATGGGATAGGGGTTGTTCTCAGGAAATGGGTTATGCATTAACGTTAGGATAAGAGGTTAAAGTTAGGGGCACGGTGAGGTTTACGTGTTAAGGGGAGAAATAGGAACAGGGTTGGGTGTTATGTTCAGGGTTAGGGTTATCTGTTAAAGGTATTGTTTATGCTTAGCGCACGGGCCCTGTCTGCATTAGGCGGGCAGGGGGAGTTTAGGGGGCTGGGATTGTACCCGGGAACCCACTCTATCATACTCTGGGTATGGGCCCGTGGGTTTCATGCAGGACACAGTGGTAGTGCCTCCTTTCACACATGGCATGGGAGGATTGCAGGCTTTCTAAACTCTAAGAAAGCAAGAAGTCTGAGAATTAGATTTAGGGTTAGGATTATGGTTAGGGTTAAGGATGAAGTTTAGTGTTAGGGTGAGGCATTAGGGTTAGGGTTAAAGGTTACTCTTAGGTTTAACGGCTACACTTTGGTTTCGGGTTGAGGTTTATGGTTAGGGTTAAGATGAGGGGTTAGGGTTTGGTACAGGGTTAGGGTTAAGTGTTAGGTTTAGGGTTGAAGATTAGGATTAGGGTTAGGATTAAAGGTTAGCGTGAGAGTTAACGCTTAGGGTTAAGGTTAAGAGTTAGGGTTTAGGGTTAGGGTTAGGGTTAGTTTTAGGGTTAGAGTTATGTGCTATGGTTTGTGTTAGAGGTTAGGGTTAGGTTCACTGGTCACGGTTAGGGTTACGTTTAGGGGGTAGCATTAGGGTTAGGGTTAGGGTTAAGGGATAGGATTAGGGTTAAGTGTTGGGCTTAGGGTTAGGGTTTAGTGTTAAGTTTATCATTAAGGATTAGGGTTAGAGTCAGGGTTAAATGCTTGGGTGCGGGTAATGGTTAGGGTCAGGGTTTAGGTTCACGAATTGGGTTAGTGTTAAGGGTTACGGGTAGGTTTAGGGTTCTGGGTTAGTGTTAGCATTAGGGCTTAAGGTTAGGATTAGGCGGTAGGTTAGATTTAGGGTTAGATCTAGGCGTTAGGGTAAGGGCTAGCGTTAGGGTTAAGAGATAGGGTTAGGTTTAATGCTTAGGATTAGGTTTATGGTTTGGGGTTAAAGTAAGTGTTAGGGGTTAGGTTTAAGGATCCAAGGTTAGGGTTATTTTTAGCTGTAGTGTTAGGGTTAGGGATAAGGGATCCCATTAGCATTAAGGGTCATCCTTACTGTAGGGTTAAGGGTTAGGCTTAGAGTTAAAGGTTAAGGTTAGGGTCAGTGTTAAGATTTAGGGTGAGGGTTAACGGTTAGGGTAAAGGTTAAGCATTAGGGTTAGGGATTAGTGATTAGGGTTTTTGGTTAGTGTTAGGGTTAGCGGTTAGGAGTTAGTGTTTTATGAAGGGGTATGGTTAGAATTAGGATTGGGGTTAGAGTTAGGGTGAGGTATAGGGGTTAGGTTTAGGGGTTAGTTTTAGGGTAAAAGGATAGGATTAGGGTTACAGGTTGGGCTTAGGTTTAGGGTTAAAGTTTACTGCTAGGGTTAGGGATAGGGTTCAGGGTTAGCTTTAGGGGTTCTGGTTAGCGATAGGTGTTAGGTTAGTGTCAGGGTTAGGTCTAGTCGTGAGGGTAAGGTTTAGGGTTAGCTTTAAGAGCTAGGGTTAGGTTTAATGGTTAGGATTAGGATTAGGGTTAAGGGTTAGGGTAAGGCTTAGGGGTTAGGTTGAAGGGTTAGGGTCAAGGGTTAGGGTTTTTGTTAGGCATAGCGTTGGGGTTAGAAGTAAGGGTTACTGTCAGTGTTAGGGTTGTAGGTAGGGTTACGGTTAGGGTTAGCGGTTTAGAATTAGGGTTAGGGATTAGGTGTCACAGTGATGACTAGGAGATAGGGTTAGAAATATGGGATAGGGGTTATTCTCAGGAAATGGGTTATGCATTAACGTTAGGATAAGAGGTTAAAGTTAGGCGCACGGTGAGGTTTACGTGTTAAGGGGAGAAATAGGAACAGGGTTGGGTGTTATGTTCAGGGTTAGGGTTATCTGTTAAAGGTATTGTTTATGCTTAGCGCACGAGCCCTGTCTGCATTAGGCGGGCGGGGGGAGTTTAGGGGGCAGGGATTGTACCCGGGAACCCACTCTATCATACTCTGGGTATGGGCCCGTGGGTTTCATGTAGGACACAGTGGTAGAGCCTCCTTTCACGCATGGCATGGGAGGATTGCAGGCTTTCCAAACTCTAAGAAAGCAAGAAGTCTGAGAATTAGATTTAGGGTTAGGATTCTGGTTAGGGTTAAGGATGAAGTTTAGTGTTAGGGTGAGGGCTTAGGGTTAGGGAATAGGGTTAGGGTTAAAGGTTACTCTTAGGTTTAACGGTTACACTTTGCTTTAGGGTTGAGGTTTACGGTTAGGGTTAAGATGAGGGGTTAGGGTTTGGTACAGGGTTAGGGTTAAGTGTTAGGTTTAGGGTTGAAGATTAGGATTAGGGTTAGGATTAAAGGTTAGCGTGAGAGTTAACGCTTAGGGTTAAGGTTAAGAGTTAGGGTTTACGGTTAAGGTTAGGGTTAGTTTTAGGGTTAGAGTTATGTGCTATGGTTTGTGTTAGAGGTTAGGGTTAGGTTTACTGGTCACGGTTAGGGTTAGGTTTAGGGGTTAGCATTAGGGTTAGGGTTAGGTTTAGGGTTAAGGGATAGGATTAGAGCTAACTGTTGGACTTAGGGTTAGGGTTTAGTGTTAGGGTTAGCATTAAGGATTAGGGTTAGGGTCAGGGTTAAATGCTTGGGTGCAGGTAATGGTTAGGGTCAGGGTTAAGGTTCACGGATAGGGTTAGTGTTAAGGGTTACGGGTAGATTTAGGGTTCAGGGTTAGTGTTAGCATTAGGGCTTAAGGTTAGGATTAGGCGGTAGGTTAGATTTAGGGTTAGATCTAAGCGTCAGGGTAAGGGCTAGCGTTAGGGTTAAGAGATAGGGTTAGGTTGAATGCTTAGGATTAGGGTTAGGGTTTGGGGTTAAAGTAAGTGTTAGGGGTTAGGTTTAAGGATCCAAGGTTAGGGTTATTTTTAGCTGTAGTGTTAGGGTTAGGGATAAGGGATCCCATTAGCATTAAGGGTTTTCCTTACTGTAGGCTTAAGGGTTAGGCTTAGAGTTAAAGGTTAAGGTTAGGGTCAGTGTTAAGATTTAGGGTGAGGGTTAACGGTTACGGTAAAGGATAAGCGTTAGGGTTAGGGATTAGTGATTAGGGTTTTTGGTTAGTGTTAGGGTTAGCGGTTAGGAGTTAGTGTTTTATGAAGGGGTATGGTTAGAATTAGGATTGGGGTTAGAGTTAGGGTGAGGTATAGGGGTTAGGTTTAGGGGTTAGTTTTAGGGTAAAAGGATAGGATTAGGGTTAGGGTTGGGCTTAGGTTTAGGGTTAAAGTTTACTGCTGGGGTTAGGGATAGGGTTCAGGGTTACCTTTAGGGGTTCTGGTTAGGGTTAAACGCTGAACACCTGCAAATAATTTTCAACGTAGTGGTTAATTGAAAAGCTCTGCGATATACTTCTTGGAACAAGCCAGTTACCTGTTCCCACGCTATGAGGAGTATGTAGAACCATGGTGGATTTCCAGCTGATGAAGTAAAGGATTATTAAAGGAACGGGATGACCATGGGGATCATCGTCAATTCTCTGAAACAGAATCCGCCCTTTTCACCTGCCAAACACATGCCCACTTCTCCTCTCTGGGGATAATAAAAACTAACCAGCGAACTGACAGAGGGCCTGACCCCCCCATCCACATCGACCACACACAAAAAAAAACCGTACCCTCCAGCTACTAATTATAATGCTAACTTGTAAAATTTCGCTGCATTTTAAAACAATGGAAAAATGGTGGTGGGATGATACTTAGAAGAATGGCTTCTTGTCAGTCTCCACTAACAAAAATAGGCAACACCAAGTCAGCTACTCCTCAGCATAGTTATGTCCGTCGCTGCCTTCTTGGGTTTCAGGAGGCACATACAAACGTTAGCAAAATTATGGTGAAACGCTGAACACCTGCAAATAATTTTCAACGTACTGGCTAATTTGAAAACTCTCCAGCATACTTCTTGGAACAAGCCAGGTACCTGTGCTCACGCATAGAGGAGTATATAGAAACATGGTGGAATCCCAGCTGATGAAGCAAAGGATTCTTAAAGGAATAAGATGACCATGCGGATACTGTTTAATTCTCTGAAACAGAATCCGCACTTTTCACCTGCCAAACACATGCCCACTACTCTTCTCTGGGGATAATAAAAACAAACCAGCGATCTGACAGAGGGCCTGAACACCCATCCTGAAAGACCCCACCAAAAAAAAAAAGTACCCTCAGCTACTAATTATAATGCCAATTTGCAAAATTTCCCTGCATTTTTAAACAATGGAGAAATGATGGTGGGATGATACTTAGAAGAATGGCTTCTTGTCAGGCTCCACTAAAAAAATAGGCAACACGAATTCAGCTACGCCTCAGCATACTTATATCCGTGGCAGTCATATTGGGTTTCAGGAGACACATACAAACGTTATAAGAATTATGGTGAGACGCTGAAAACCTGCAATAGATTTTCAACGTACTGCTTAATTGAAAAGCTCTGCGGCATACTTCTTGGAACAAGCCAGTTACCTGTTCCCACGGTAAGAGGAGTATATAGAACCACGGTGGATTTCCAGCTGATGAAGTAAAGGATTATTAAAGGAACGGGATGACCATGGGGATCATCGTTAATTCTCTGAAACAGAATCCGCCCTTTTCACCTGCCAAACACATGCCCACTTCTCCTCTCTGGGGATGATAAAAACTAACCAGCGAACTGACAGAGGGCCTTAACCCCCCCATCCACATCGAGCACACACACAAAAAAAACCGTACCCTCAAGCTACTAATTATAATGCTAACTTCCAAAATTTCCCTGCATTTTAAAACAATGGAAAAATGGTGGTGGGATCATACTTAGAAGAATGGCTTCTTGTCTGTCTCAACTAACAAAAATAGGCAACACCAAGTCAGCTACTCCTCAGCATAGTTATGCCAGTCGCAGCCTTCTTGGGTTTCAGGAGGCACATACAAACGTTATCAAAATTACGGTGAAACGCTGAAAACCTGCAAATAATTTTCAACGTACTGGTTAATTTGAAAACTCTCCAGCATACTTCTTGGAAAAAGCCAGGTACCTGTGCCCACGCATAGAGGAGTATATAGAAACATGGTGGAATCCCAGCTGATGAAGCAAAGGATGCTTAAAGGAATGAGATGACCATGCGGATCCTGTTTAATTCTCTGAAACAGAATCCGCACTTTTCACCTGCCAAACACATGCCCACTACTCTTCTCTGGGGATAATAAAAACAAACCAGCGATCTGACAGAGGGCCTGAACACCCATCCTGACCGACCCCACAAAACAAAAAAGTACCCTCCAGCTACTAATTATAATGCCAATTTGCAAAATTTCCCTGCATTTTTAAACAATGGAGAAATGATGGTGGGATGATACTTAGAAGAATGGCTTCTTGTCAGTCTCCACTGACAAAAATAGGCAACACCAAGTCAGCTACGCCTCAGCATAGTTATGTCCGTAGCAGCCATATTTGGTTTCAGTAGGCACATACACACGTTATCACAATTATGGTGAAACGCTGAAAACCTGCAAAGGATTGTCAACATACTGGTTAACTGAAAAGCTCTGAGGCATACTTCTTGGAACTAGTCAGTTTCCTGTGCCCACGCATAGAGAAGTATATAGAACCATGGTGGATTCCCAGCTCATGAAGCAAAGGATTCTTAAAGGAACGGGATTACCATGCGGATCCTGTTTAATTCTCTGAAACAGATGCGCAGTTTTCACCTGCCATACTAATACCCACTTCTCCTCTCTGGGGATAATAAAAACAAACCAGCGAACTGACAGAGGGCCTGACCAACACATCCACACCGACCCCACAGGAAAAAAAAAAAAAAAAAAACACCGTAGCCTCCAGCTACTAATTATAATGCTAATTTGCAAATCTTTCCTGCATTTTTAAACAATGGAAAAATGATGGTGAGAAGATACTTAGAAGAATGGATTCTTGTCAGTCTCCACTAACAAAAATAGGCAAAACGAAGTCAGCTACGCCTCAGCATAGTTATGTCCGTCGCAGCCTTCTTGGGTTTCAGGAGGCACAAACAAACGTTATCACAATTATGGTGAAACGCTGAACAGCTGCAAATAATTTTCAACGTACTGGTTAATAAAAAAGCTCTGCGGCATACTTCTTGGAACAAGCCAGTTACCTGTTCCCACGCAAAGAGGAGTATATAGAACCATGGTGGATTTCCAGCTGATGAAGTAAAGGATTATTAAAGGAACGGGATGACCATGGGGATCATCGTTAATTCTCTAAAACAGAATCCGCCCTTTTCACCTGCCAAACACATGCCCACTTCTCCTCTCTGGGGATAATAAAAACTAACCAGCGAACTGACAGAGGGCCTGACCCCCACCATCCACATCGACAACACAAAAAAAAAAAAAAACGTACCCTCCGGCTACTAATTATAATGCTAACTTGCAAAATTTCCCTGCATTTTAAAACAATGGAAAAATGGTGGTGGGATGATACTTAGAAGAATGGCTTCTTGTCAGTCTCCACTAACAAAAATAGGCAACACCATGTCAGCTACGCCTCAGCATAGTTATGTCCGTCGCAGCCTTCTTGGGTTTCAGGAGGCACAAACACACGTTATCACAATTATGGTGAAACGCTGAACACCTGCAAATAATTTTCAACGTAGTGGTTAATTGAAAAGCTCTGCGGCATACTTCTTGGAACAAGCCAGTTACCTGTTCCCACGCAAAGAGGAGTATATAGAACCATGGTGGATTTCCAGCTGATGAAGTAAAGGATTATTAAACGAACGGGATGACCATGGGGATCATCGTTAATTCTCTGAAACAGAATCCGCCCTTTTCACCTGCCAAACACATGCCCACTTCTCCTCTCTGGGGATAATAAAAACTAACCAGCGAACTGACAGAGGGCCTAACCCCCCCATCCACATCGACCACACACACAAAAAAAAACCGTACCCTCCAGCTACTAATTATAATGCTAACTTGAATAATTTCCCTGCATTTTAAAACAATGGATAAATGGTGGTGGGATGATACTTAGAAGAATTGCTTGTGGACAGTCTCCACTAACAAAAATAGGCAACACCAAGTCAGCTACGCCTCAGCATAGGTATGTCCGTTTCAGCCTTCTTGGGTTTCAGGAGGCACAAACACACGTTATCACAATTATGGTGAAACGCTGAACACCTGCAAATAATTTTCAACGTAGTGGTTAATTGAAAAGCTCTGCGGCATACTTCTTGGAACAAGGCAGTTACCTGTTCCCAAGCAAAGAGGAGTATATAGAACCATGGTGGATTTCCAGCTGATGAAGTAAAGGATTATTAAAGGAACGGGATGACCATGGGGATCATCGTTAATTCTCTGAAACAGAATCCGCCCTTTTCACCTGCCAAACACATGCCCACTTCTCCTCTCTGGGGATAATAAAAACTAACCAGCGAACTGACAGAGGGCCTGACCCCGCCCCCATCCACATCGACAACACACAAAAAAAAAACCGTACCCTCCATCTACTAATTATAATGCTAACTTGCAAAGTTTCCCTGCATTTTAAAACAATGGAAAAATGGTGGTGGGATCATACTTAGAAGAAAGTCTTCTTGTCTGTCTCCACTAACAAAAATAGGCAACACCAAGTCAGCTACTCCTCAGCATAGTTATGTCCGTCGCAGCCTTCTTGGGTTTCAGCAGGCACATACAAACGTTATCAAAATTATGGTGAAACGCTGAACACCTGCAAATAATTTTCAACGTACTGGTTAATTTGAAAACTCTCCAGCATACTTCTTGGAACAAGCCAGGTACCTGTGCCCACGCATAGAGGAGTATATAGAATCATGGTGGAATCCCAGCTGATGAAGCAAAGGATTCTTAAAGGAATGAGATGACCATGCGGATCCTGTTTAATTCTCTGAAACAGAATCCGCACTTTTCACCTGCCAAACACATGCCCACTACTCTTCTCTGGGGATAATAAAAACAAACCAGCGATCTGACAGAGGGCCTGAACACCCATCCTGACCGACCCCACAAAACAAAAAAGTACCCTCCAGGTACTAATTATAATGCCAATTTGCAAAATTTCCCTGCATTTTCAAACAATGGAGAAATGATGGTGGGATGATACTTAGAAGAATGGCTTCTTGTCAGTCTCCACTGACAAAAATAGGCAACACCAAGTCAGCTACGCCTCAGCATAGTTATGTCCGTAGCAGCCATATTTGGTTTCAGTAGGCACATACACACATTATCACAATTATGGTGAAACGCTGAAAACCTGCAAAGGATTTTCAACATACTGGTTCATTGAAAAGCTCTGAGGCATACTTCTTGGAACTAGCCAGTTTCCTGTGCCCACGCATAGAGAAGTATATAGAACCATGGTGGATTCCCAGGTCATGAAGCAAAGGATTCTTAAAGGAACGGGATTACCATGCGGATCCTGTTTAATTCTCTGAAACAGATCCGCAGTTTTCACCTGCCATACTAACACCGACTTCTCCTCTCTGGGGATAATAAAAACCAACCGGGGAACTGACAGAGGGCCTGACCAACACATCCACACCGATCCCACAGGAAAAAAAAAAAAAAAAAAAAAACACCGTAGCCTCCAGCTACTAATTATAATGCTAACTTGCAAAATTTCCCTGCATTTTAAAACAATGGAAAAATGGTGGTGGGATGATACTTAGAAGAATGACTTCTTGTCAGTCTCCACTAACAAAAATAGGCAACACCAAGTCAGCTAATCCTCAGCATAGTTATGTCCGTCGCAGCCTTCTTGGGTTTCAGGAGGCACAAACACACGTTATCACAATTATGGTGAAACGCTGAACACCTGCAAATAATTTTCAACGTAGTGGTTAATTGAAAAGCTCTGCGGCATACTTCTTGGAACAAGCCAGTTACCTGTTCCCACGCAAAGAGGAGTATATAGAACCATGGTGGATTTCCAGCTGATGAAGTAAAGGATTCTTAAAGGAACGGGATGACCATGGGGATCATCGTTAATTCTCTGAAACAGAATCCGCCCTTTTCACCTGCCAAACACATGCCCACTTCTCCTCTCTGGGGATAATAAAAACTAACCAGCGAACTGACAGAGGGCCTGACCCCCCAATCTACATAGACCACACACACAAAAAAAACCGTACCCTCCAGCTACTAATTATAATGCTAACTTGCAAAATTTCCCTGCATTTTAAAACAATGGAAAAATGGTGGTGGGATCATACTTAGAAGAATGGCTTCTTGTCAGTCTCCACTAACAAAAATAGGCAACACCAAGTCAGCTACTCCTCAGCATAGTTATGTCCGTCGCAGCCTTCTTGGGTTTCAGGAGGCACAAACACACGTTATCACAATTATGGTGAAACGCTGAACACCTGCAAATAATTTTCAACGTAGTGGTTAATTGAAAAGCTCTGCGGCATACTTCTTGGAACAAGCCAGTTACCTGTTCCCACGTAAAGAGGAGTACATAGAAGCATGGTGGATTTCCAGCTGATGAAGTAAAGGATTATTAAAGGAACGGGATGACCATGGGGATCATCGTTAATTCTCTGAAACAGAATCCGCCCTTTTCACCTGCCAAACACATGCCCACTTCTCCTCTCTGGGGATAATAAAAACTAACCAGCGAACTGACAGAGGGCCTCACCCCCACCCATCCACATCGACTACACAAAAAAAAAAAACCGTACCCTCCAGCTACTAATTATAATGCTAACTTGCAAAATTTCCCTGCATTTTAAAACAATGGAAAAATGGTGGTGGGATCATACTTAGAAGAATGGCTTCTTGTCTGTCTCCACTAACAAAAATAGGCAACACCAAGTCAGCTACTCCTTAGCATAGCTATGTCCGTCGCAGCCTTCTTGGGTTTCAGGAGGGACATACAAACGTTATCAAAATTATGGTGAAACGCTGAACACCTGCAAATAATTTTGAACGTACTGGTTAATTTGAAAACTCTCCAGCATACTTCTTGGAAGAAGCCAGGTACCTGTGCCCACGCATAGAGGAGTATATAGAAACATGGTGGAATCCCAGCTGATGAAGCAAAGATTCTTAAAGGAATGAGATGACCATACAGATCCTGTTTAATTCTCTGAAACAGAATCCGCACTTTACACCTGCCAAACACATGCCCACTACTCTTCTCTGGGGATAATAAAAACAAACCAGCGATCTGACAGAGGGCCTGAACACCCATCCTGACTGACCCCACAAAACAAAAAAGTACCCTCCAGCTACTAATTATAATGCCAATTTGCAAAATTTCCCTGCATTTTTAAACAATGGAGAAATGATGGTGGGATGATACTTAGAAGAATGGCTTCTTGTCAGTCTCCACTGACAAAAATAGGCAACACCAAGTCAGCTACGCCTCAGCATAGTTATGTCCGTAGCAGCCATATTTGGTTTCAGTAGGCACATACACACGTTATCACAATTATGGTGAAACGCTGAAAACCTGCAAAGGATTTTCAACATACTGGTTAATTGAAAAGCTCTGAGGCATACTTCTTGGAACAAGCCAGTTACCTGTTCCCACGCAAAGAGGAGTATATAGAACCATGGTGGATTTCCAGCTGATGAAGTAAAGGATTATTAAAGGAACGGGATGACCATGGGGATCATCCTTAATTCTCTGAAACAGAATCCCCCCTTTTCACCTGCCAAACACATGCCCACTTCCCCTCTCTGGGGATAATAAAAACTAACCAGTGAACTGACAGAGGGCCTGAACACCCCCCATCCACATCGACTACACAAAAAACAAAAAAAAAACGTACCCTCCAGCTACTAATTATAATGCTAACTTGCAAAATTTCCCTGCATTTTAAAACAATGGAAAAATGGTGGTGGGATCATACTTAGAAGAATGGCTTCTTGTCTGTCTCCACTAACAAAAATAGGCAACACCAAGTCAGCTACTCCTCAGCATACTTATGTCCGTCGCAGCCTTCTTGGGTTTCAGGAGGCACAAACAAAGGTTATCACAATTATGGTGAAACGCTGAAACCTGTAAATAATTTTGAACGTAGTGGTTAATTGAAAAGCTCTGCGGCATACTTCTTGGAACAAGCCAGTTACCTGTTTCCACGCAAAGAGGTGTATATAGAACCATGGTGGAATCCCAGCTGATGAAGCAAAGGATTTTTAAAGGAATGAGATGACCATGCGGATCCTGTTTAATTCTCTGAAACAGAATCCGCACTTTTCACCTCCCAAACACATGCCCACTACTCTTCTCTGGGGATAATAAAAACAAACCAGCGATCTGACAGAGGGCCTGAACACCCATCCTGACCGACCCCACAAAACAAAAAAGTACCCTCCAGCTACTAATTATAATGCCAATTTGCAAAATTTCCCTGCATTTTTAAACAATGGAGAAATGATGGTGGGATGATACTTAGAAGAATGGCTTCTTGTCAGTCTCCACTGACAAAAATAGGCAACACCAAGTCAGCTACGCCTCAGCATAGTTATGTCCGTAGCAGCCATATTTGGTTTCAGTAGGCACATACACACGTTATCACAATTATGGTGAAACGCTGAAAACCTGCAAAGGATTTTCAACATACTGGTTAATTGAAAAGCTCTGAGGCATACTTCTTGGAACAAGCCAGGTTCCTGTGCCCACGCATAGAGAAGTACATAGAACCATGGTGGATTCCCAGCTCATGAAGCAAAGGATTCTTAAAGGAACGGGATTACCATGCGGATCCTGTTTAATTCTCTGAAACAGATCCGCAGTTTTCACCTGCCATACTAATACCCACTTCTCCTCTCTGGGGATAATAAAAACCAACCGGGGAACTGACAGAGGGCCTGACCAACACATCCACACCGACCCCACAGGAAAAAAAAAAAAAAAAAAAAACACCGTAGCCTCCAGCTACTAATTATAATGCTAACTTGCAAAACTTTCCTGGATTTTTAAACAATGGAAAAATGATGGTGAGATGATACTTAGAAGAATGGATTGTTGTCAGTCTCCACTAACAAAAATAGGCAATACCAAGTCAGCTACGCCTCAGCATAGTTATGACCGTCCCAGCCTTCTTGGGTTGCAGGAGGCACAAACAAACGTTATCACAATTATGGTGAAACGCTGAACAGCTGCAAATAATTTTCAACGTACTGGTTAATAAAAAAGCTCTGCGGCATACTTCTTGGAACAAGCCAGTTACCTGTTCTCACGCAAAGAGGAGTATATAGAACCATGGTGGATTTCCAGCTGATGAAGTAAAGGATTATTAAAGGAACGGGATGACCATGGGGATCATCGTTAATTCTCTGAAACAGAATCCGCCCTTTTCACCTGCCAAACACATGCCCACTTCTCCTCTCTGGGGATAATAAAAACTAACCAGCGAACTGACAGAGGGCCTGACCCCCACCATCCACATCGACAACACAAAAAAAAAAAAAACGTACCCTCCGGCTACTAATTATAATGCTAACTTGCAAAATTTCCCTGCATTTTAAAACAATGGAAAAATGGTGGTGGGATGATACTTAGAAGAATGGCTTCTTGTCAGTCTCCACTAACAAAAATAGGCAACACCATGTCAGCTACGCCTCAGCATAGTTATGTCCGTCGCAGCCTTCTTGGGTTTCAGGAGGCACAAACACACGTTATCACAATTATGGTGAAACGCTGAACACCTGCAAATAATTTTCAACGTAGTGGTTAATTGAAAAGCTCTGCGGCATACTTCTTGGAACAAGCCAGTTACCTGTTCCCACGCAAAGAGGAGTATATAGAACCATGGTGGATTTCCAGCTGATGAAGTAAAGGATTATTAAAGGAACGGGATGACCATGGGGATCATCGTTAATTCTCTGAAACAGAATCCGCCCTTTTCACCTGCCAAACACATGCCCACTTCTCCTCTCTGGGGATAATAAAAACTAACCAGCGAACTGACAGAGGGCCTGACCCCACCATCCACATCGACCACACAAAAAAAAGAAAAAACCGTACCCTCCAGCTACTAATTATAATGCTAACTTGCAAAATTTCCCTGTATTTTAAAACAATGGAAAAATGGTGGTGGGATGATACTTAGAAGAATGGCTTCTTGTCAGTCTCCACTAACAAAAATAGGCAACACCAAATCAGCTACTCCTCAGCATAGTTATGTCCGTCGCAGCCTTCCTGGGTTTCAGGAGGCACAAACAAAGGTTATCACAATTATGGTGAAACGCTGAACACCTGCAAATAATTTTCAACGTAGTGGTTAATTGAAAAGCTCTGCGGCATACTTCTTGGAACAAGGCAGTTACCTGTTCCCAAGCAAAGAGGAGTATATAGAACCATGGTGGATTTCCAGCTGATGAAGTAAAGGATTATTAAAGGAACGGGATGACCATGGGGATCATCGTTAATTCTCTGAAACAGAATCCGCCCTTTTCACCTGCCAAACACATGCCCACTTCTCCTCTCTGGGGATAATAAAAACTAACCAGCGAACTGACAGAGGGCCTGACCCCGCCCCCATCCACATCGACAACACACAAAAAAAAAACCGTACCCTCCATCTACTAATTATAATGCTAACTTGCAAAGTTTCCCTGCATTTTAAAACAATGGAAAAATGGTGGTGGGATCATACTTAGAAGAAAGTCTTCTTGTCTGTCTCCACTAACAAAAATAGGCAACACCAAGTCAGCTACTCCTCAGCATAGTTATGTCCGTCGCAGCCTTCTTGGGTTTCAGCAGGCACATACAAACGTTATCAAAATTATGGTGAAACGCTGAACACCTGCAAATAATTTTCAACGTACTGGTTAATTTGAAAACTCTCCAGCATACTTCTTGGAACAAGCCAGGTACCTGTGCCCACGCATAGAGGAGTATATAGAATCATGGTGGAATCCCAGCTGATGAAGCAAAGGATTCTTAAAGGAATGAGATGACCATGCGGATCCTGTTTAATTCTCTGAAACAGAATCCGCACTTTTCACCTGCCAAACACATGCCCACTACTCTTCTCTGGGGATAATAAAAACAAACCAGCGATCTGACAGAGGGCCTGAACACCAATCCTGACCGACCCCACAAAACAAAAAAGTACCCTCCAGGTACTAATTATAATGCCAATTTGCAAAATTTCCCTGCATTTTCAAACAATGGAGAAATGATGGTGGGATGATACTTAGAAGAATGGCTTCTTGTCAGTCTCCACTGACAAAAATAGGCAACACCAAGTCAGCTACGCCTCAGCATAGTTATGTCCGTAGCAGCCATATTTGGTTTCAGTAGGCACATACACACATTATCACAATTATGGTGAAACGCTGAAAACCTGCAAAGGATTTTCAACATACTGGTTCATTGAAAAGCTCTGAGGCATACTTCTTGGAACTAGCCAGTTTCCTGTGCCCACGCATAGAGAAGTATATAGAACCATGGTGGATTCCCAGGTCATGAAGCAAAGGATTCTTAAAGGAACGGGATTACCATGCGGATCCTGTTTAATTCTCTGAAACAGATCCGCAGTTTTCACCTGCCATACTAACACCGACTTCTCCTCTCTGGGGATAATAAAAACCAACCGGGGAACTGACAGAGGGCCTGACCAACACATCCACACCGATCCCACAGGAAAAAAAAAAAAAAAAAAAAAAACACCGTAGCCTCCAGCTACTAATTATAATGCTAACTTGCAAAACTTTCCTGCATTTTTAAACAATGGAAAAATGATGGTGAGATGATACTTAGAAGAATGGATTCTTGTCAGTCTCCACTAACAAAAATAGGCAAAACCAAGTCAGCTACGCCTCAGCATAGTTATGTCCGTCGCAGCCTTCTTGGGTTTCAGGAGGCACAAACAAACGTTATCACAATTATGGTGAAACGCTGAACACCTGCAAATAATTTGCAACGTACTGGTTAATTGAAAAGCTCTGCGGCATACTTCTTGGAACAAGCCAGTTACCTGTTCCCACGCAAAGAGGAGTATATAGAACCATGGTGGATTTCCAGCTGATGAAGTAAAGGATTATTAAACGAACGGGATGACCATGGGGATCATCGTTAATTCTCTGAAACAGAATCCGCCCTTTTCACCTGCCAAACACATGCCCACTTCTCCTCTCTGGGGATAATAAAAACTAACCAGCGAACTGACAGAGGGCCTGACCCCCCAATCTACATCGACCACACACACAAAAAAAACCGTACCCTCCAGCTACTAATTATAATGCTAACTTGCAAAATTTCCCTGCATTTTAAAACAATGGAAAAATGGTGGTGGGATCATACTTAGAAGAATGGCTTCTTGTCAGTCTCCACTAACAAAAATAGGCAACACCAAGTCAGCTACTCCTCAGCATAGTTATGTCCGTCGCAGCCTTCTTGGGTTTCAGGAGGCACAAACACACGTTATCACAATTATGGTGAAACGCTGAACACCTGCAAATAATTTTCAACGTAGTGGTTAATTGAAAAGCTCTGCGGCATACTTCTTGGAACAAGCCAGTTACCTGTTCCCACGTAAAGAGGAGTACATAGAACCATGGTGGATTTCCAGCTGATGAAGTAAAGGATTATTAAAGGAACGGGATGACCATGGGGATCATCGTTAATTCTCTGAAACAGAATCCGCCCTTTTCACCTGCCAAACACATGCCCACTTCTCCTCTCTGGGGATAATAAAAACTAACCAGCGAACTGACAGAGGGCCTCACCCCCACCCATCCACATCGACTACACAAAAAAAAAAAAACCGTACCCTCCAGCTACTAATTATAATGCTAACTTGCAAAATTTCCCTGCATTTTAAAACAATGGAAAAATGGTGGTGGGATCATACTTAGAAGAATGGCTTCTTGTCTGTCTCCACTAACAAAAATAGGCAACACCAAGTCAGCTACTCCTTAGCATAGCTATGTCCGTCGCAGCCTTCTTGGGTTTCAGGAGGGACATACAAACGTTATCAAAATTATGGTGAAACGCTGAACACCTGCAAATAATTTTGAACGTACTGGTTAATTTGAAAACTCTCCAGCATACTTCTTGGAAGAAGCCAGGTACCTGTGCCCACGCATAGAGGAGTATATAGAAACATGGTGGAATCCCAGCTGATGAAGCAAAGATTCTTAAAGGAATGAGATGACCATACAGATCCTGTTTAATTCTCTGAAACAGAATCCGCACTTTACACCTCCCAAACACATGCCCACTACTCTTCTCTGGGGATAATAAAAACAAACCAGCGATCTGACAGAGGGCCTGAACACCCATCCTGACTGACCCCACAAAACAAAAAAGTACCCTCCAGCTACTAATTATAATGCCAATTTGCAAAATTTCCCTGCATTTTTAAACAATGGAGAAATGATGGTGGGATGATACTTAGAAGAATGGCTTCTTGTCAGTCTCCACTGACAAAAATAGGCAACACCAAGTCAGCTACGCCTCAGCATAGTTATGTCCGTAGCAGCCATATTTGGTTTCAGTAGGCACATACACACGTTATCACAATTATGGTGAAACGCTGAAAACCTGCAAAGGATTTTCAACATACTGGTTAATTGAAAAGCTCTGAGGCATACTTCTTGGAACAAGGCAGTTACCTGTTCCCACGCAAAGAGGAGTATATAGAACCATGGTGGATTTCCAGCTGATGAAGTAAAGGATTATTAAAGGAGCGGGATGACCATGGGGATCATCCTTAATTCTCTGAAACAGAATCCCCCCTTTTCACCTGCCAAACACATGCCCACTTCCCCTCTCTGGGGATAATAAAAACTAACCAGTGAACTGACAGAGGGCCTGAACACCCCCCATCCACATCGACTACACAAAAAAAAAAAAAAACGTACCCTCCAGCTACTAATTATAATGCTAACTTGCAAAATTTCCCTGCATTTTAAAACAATGGAAAAATGGTGGTGGGATCATACTTAGAAGAATGGCTTCTTGTCTGTCTCCACTAACAAAAATAGGCAACACCAAGTCAGCTACTCCTCAGCATACTTATGTCCGTCGCAGCCTTCTTGGGTTTCAGGAGGCACAAACAAAGGTTATCACAATTATGGTGAAACGCTGAAACCTGTAAATAATTTTCAACGTAGTGGTTAATTGAAAAGCTCTGCGGCATACTTCTTGGAACAAGCCAGTTACCTGTTTCCACGCAAAGAGGTGTATATAGAACCATGGTGGAATCCCAGCTGATGAAGCAAAGGATTTTTAAAGGAATGAGATGACCATGCGGATCCTGTTTAATTCTCTGAAACAGAATCCGCACTTTTCACCTCCCAAACACATGCCCACTACTCTTCTCTGGGGATAATAAAAACAAACCAGCGATCTGACAGAGGGCCTGAACACCCATCCTGACCGACCCCACAAAACAAAAAAGTACCCTCCAGCTACTAATTATAATGCCAATTTGCAAAATTTCCCTGCATTTTTAAACAATGGAGAAATGATGGTGGGATGATACTTAGAAGAATGGCTTCTTGTCAGTCTCCACTGACAAAAATAGGCAACACCAAGTCAGCTACGCCTCAGCATAGTTATGTCCGTAGCAGCCATATTTGGTTTCAGTAGGCACATACACACGTTATCACAATTATGGTGAAACGCTGAAAACCTGCAAAGGATTTTCAACATACTGGTTAATTGAAAAGCTCTGAGGCATACTTCTTGGAACAAGCCAGGTTCCTGTGCCCACGCATAGAGAAGTACATAGAACCATGGTGGATTCCCAGCTCATGAAGCAAAGGATTCTTAAAGGAACGGGATTACCATGCGGATCCTGTTTAATTCTCTGAAACAGATCCGCAGTTTTCACCTGCCATACTAATACCCACTTCTCCTCTCTGGGGATAATAAAAACCAACCGGGGAACTGACAGAGGGCCTGACCAACACATCCACACCGACCCCACAGGAAAAAAAAAAAAAAAAAAAAAACACCGTAGCCTCCAGCTACTAATTATAATGCTAACTTGCAAAACTTTCCTGGATTTTTAAACAATGGAAAAATGATGGTGAGATGATACTTAGAAGAATGGATTGTTGTCAGTCTCCACTAACAAAAATAGGCAATACCTAGTCAGCTACGCCTCAGCATAGTTATGACCGTCCCAGCCTTCTTGGGTTGCAGGAGGCACAAACAAACGTTATCACAATTATGGTGAAACGCTGAACACCTGCAAATAATTTTCAACGTACTGGTTAATAAAAAAGCTCTGCGGCATACTTCTTGGAACAAGCCAGTTACCTGTTCCCACGCAAAGAGGAGTATATAGAACCATGGTGGATTTCCAGCTGATGAAGTAAAGGATTATTAAAGGAACGGGATGACCATGGGGATCATCGTTAATTCTCTGAAACAGAATCCGCCCTTTTCACCTGCCAAACACATGCCCACTTCTCCTCTCTGGGGATAATAAAAACTAACCAGCGAACTGACAGAGGGCCTGACCCCCACCATCCACATCGACAACACAAAAAAAAAAAAAACGTACCCTCCGGCTACTAATTATAATGCTAACTTGCAAAATTTCCCTGCATTTTAAAACAATGGAAAAATGGTGGTGGGATGATACTTAGAAGAATGGCTTCTTGTCAGTCTCCACTAACAAAAATAGGCAACACCATGTCAGCTACGCCTCAGCATAGTTATGTCCGTCGCAGCCTTCTTGGGTTTCAGGAGGCACAAACAAAGGTTATCACAATTATGGTGAAACGCTGAACACCTGCAAATAATTTTCAACGTAGTGGTTAATTGAAAAGCTCTGCGGCATACTTCTTGGAACAAGCCAGTTACCTGTTCCCACGCAAAGAGGAGTATATAGAACCATGGTGGATTTCCAGCTGATGAAGTAAAGGATTATTAAACGAACGGGATGACCATGGGGATCATCGTTAATTCTCTGAAACAGAATCCGCCCTTTTCACCTGCCAAACACATGCCCACTTCTCCTCTCTGGGGATAATAAAAACTAACCAGCGAACTGACAGAGGGCCTGACCCCACCATCCACATCGACCACACAAAAAAAAGAAAAAACCGTACCCTCCAGCTACTAATTATAATGCTAACTTGCAAAATTTCCCTGTATTTTAAAACAATGGAAAAATGGTGGTGGGATGATACTTAGAAGAATGGCTTCTTGTCAGTCTCCACTAACAAAAATAGGCAACACCAAATCAGCTACTCCTCAGCATAGTTATGTCCGTCGCAGCCTTCCTGGGTTTCAGGAGGCACAAACAAAGGTTATCACAATTATGGTGAAACGCTGAACACCTGCAAATAATTTTCAACGTACTGGTTAATTGAAAAGCTCTGCGGCATACTTCTTGGAACAAGTCACTTACCTGTTCCCACGCAAAGAGGAGTATATAGAACCATGGTGGATTTCCAGCTGATGAAGTAAAGGATTATTAAAGGAACGGGATGACCATGGGGATCATCATTAATTTTCTGAAACAGAATCCGCCCTTCTCACCTGCGAAACACATGCCCACTTCTTCTCTCTGGGCATAATAAAAACTAACCAGCGAACTGAAAGAGGGCCTTACCCCACCATCCACATCGACCACACCCAAAAAAAAAACCGTACCCTCCAGCTACTAATTATAATGCCAATTTGCAAAATTTCCCTGCATTTTAAAACAATGGAAAAATGGTGGTGGGATGATACTTAGAAGAATGGCTTCTTGTCAGTCTCCACTAACAAAAATAGGCAACACCAAGTCAGCTACGCCTCAGCATAGTTATGTCCGTCGCAGCCTTCTTGGGTTTCAGGAAGCACAAACACACGTTATCACAATTATGGTGAAACGCTGAACACCTGCAAATAATTTTCAACGTAGTGGTTAATTGAAAAGCTCTGCGGCATACTTCTTAGAACAAGCCAGTTACCTGTTCCCACGCAAAGAGGAGTATATAGAACCATGGTGGATTTCCAGCTGATGAAGTAAAGGATTATTAAAGGAACGGGATGACCATGGGGATCATCGTTAATTCTCTGAAACAGAATCCGCCCTTTTCACCTGCCAAACACATGCCCACTTCTCCTCTCTGGGGATAATAAAAACTAAACAGCGAACTGACAGAGGGCCTAACCCCCCCATCCACATCGACCACACACACAAAAAAAACCGTACCCTCCAGCTACTAATTATAATGCTAACTTGCAAAATTTCCCTGCATTTTAAAACAATGGAAAAATGGTGGTGGGATGATACTTAGAAGAATGGCTTCTTGTCAGTCTCCACTAACAAAAATAGGCAACACCAAGTCAGCTACTCCTCAGCATAGTTATGTCCGTCGCAGCCTTCTTGGGTTTCAGGAGGCACAAACACACGTTATCACAATTATGGTGAAACGCTGACACCTGCAAATAATTTTCAACGTAGTGGTTAATTGAAAAGCTCTGCGGCATACTTCTTGGAACAAGCCAGTTACCTGTTCCCACGCAAAGAGGAGTATATAGAACCATGGTGGATTTCCAGCGGATGAAGTAAAGGATTATTAAAGGAACGGGATGACCATGGGGATCATCGTTAATTCTCTGAAACAGAATCCGCCCTTTTCACCTGCCAAACACATGCCCACTTCTCCTCTCTGGGGATAATAAAAACTAACCAGCGAACTGACAGAGGGCCTGACCCCCACCATCCACATCAACAACCCAAAAAAAAAAAAACCGTACCCTCCAGCTACTAATTATAATGCTAACTTGCAAAATTTCCCTGCATTTTAAAACAATGGAAAAATGGAGGTGGGATGATACTTAGAAGAATGGCTTCTTGTCAGTCTCCTCTAACAAAAATAGGCAACACCAAATCAGATACTCCTCAGCATAGTTATGTCCGTCGCAGCCTTGTTGGCTTTCAGGAGGCACAAACACACGTTATCACAATTATGGTGAAACGCTGAAACCTGTAAATAATTTTCAACGTAGTGGTTAATTGAAAAGCTCTGCGGCATACTTCTTGGAACAAGCCAGTTACCTGTTTCCACGCAAAGAGGTGTATATAGAACCATGGTGGAATCCCAGCTGATGAAGCAAAGGATTTTTAAAGGAATGAGATGACCATGCGGATCCTGTTTAATTCTCTGAAACAGAATCCGCACTTTTCACCTCCCAAACACATGCCCACTACTCTTCTCTGGGGATAATAAAAACAAACCAGCGATCTGACAGAGGGCCTGAACACCCATCCTGACCGACCCCACAAAACAAAAAAGTACCCTCCAGCTACTAATTATAATGCCAATTTGCAAAATTTCCCTGCATTTTTAAACAATGGAGAAATGATGGTGGGATGATACTTAGAAGAATGGCTTCTTGTCAGTCTCCACTGACAAAAATAGGCAACACCAAGTCAGCTACGCCTCAGTATAGTTATGTCCGTAGCAGCCATATTTGATTTCAGTAGGCACATACACACGTTATCACAATTATGGTGAAACGCTGAAAACCTGCAAAGGATTGTCAACATACTGGTTAATTGAAAAGCTCTGAGGCATACTTCTAGGAACTAGCCAGTTTCCTGTGCCCACGTATAGACAAGTATATAGAACCATGGTGGATTCCCAGCTCATGAAGCAAAGGATTCTTAAAGGAACGGGATTACCATGCGGATCCTGTTTAATTCTCTGAAACAGAATCCGCCTTTTTCACCTGCCAAACACATGCCCACCTCTCCTCTCTGGGGATAATAAAAACTAACCAGCGAACTGACAGAGGGCCTGACCAACACATCCACACCGACCCCACAGGAAAAAAAAAAAAAAACACCGTAGCCTCCAGCTACTAATTATAATGCTAACTTGCAAAATTTCCCTGCATTTTAAAACAATGGAAAAATGGTGGTGGGATGATACTTAGAAGAATGGCTTCTTGTCAGTCTCCACTAACAAAAATAGGCAACACCAAGTCAGCTACGCCTCAGCATAGTTATGTCCGTCGCATCCTTCTTGGGTTTCAGGAGGCACAAACAAACGTTATCACAATTATGGTGAAACGCTGAACACCTGCAAATAATTTTCAACGTAGTGGTTAATTGAAAAGCTCTGCGGCATACTTCTTGGAACAAGGCAGTTACCTGTTCCCACGCAAAGAGGAGTATATAGAACCATGGTGGATTTCCAGCTGATGAAGTAAAGGATTATTAAAGGAACGGGATGACCATGGGGATCATCGTTAATTCTCTGAAACAGAATCCGCCCTTTTCACCTGCCAAACACATGCCCACTTCTCCTCTCTGGGCATAATAAAAACTAACCAGTGAACTGACAGAGGGCCTGACCCCCACCATCCACATCGACCACACAAAAAAAAAAACCGTACCCTCCAGCTACTAATTATAATGCTAACTTGCAAAATTTAACTGCATTTTAAAACAATGGAAAAATGGTGGTGGGATGATACTTAGAAGAATGGCTTCTTGTCAGTCTCCACTAACAAAAATAGGCAACACCAAGTCAGCTACTCCTCAGCATAGTTATGTCCGTCGCAGCCTTCTTGGGCTTCAGGAGGCACAAACACACGTTATCACAATTATGGTGAAACGCTGAACACCTGCAAATAATTTTCAACGTACTGGTTAATTGAAAAGCTCTGCGGCATACTTCTTGGAACAAGCCAGTTACCTGTTCCCACGCAAAGAGGAGTATATAGAACCATGGTGGATTTCCAGCGGATGAAGTAAAGGATTATTAAAGGAACGGGATGACCATGGGGATCATCGTTAATTCTCTGAAACAGAATCCGCCCTTTTCACCTGCCAAACACATGCCCACTTCTCCTCTCTGGGGATAATAAAAACTAACCAGTGAACTGACAGAGGGCCTGACCCCCACGATCCACATCGACCACACACAAAAAAAAATCCGAACCCTCCAGCTAGTAATTATAATGCTAACTTGCAAAATTTCCCTGCATTTTAAAACAATGGAAAAATGGTGGTAGGATGATACTTTGAAGAATGGCTTCTTCTCAGTCTCCACTAACAAAAATAGGCCACACCAAGTCAGCTACTCCTCAGCATAGTTATGTCCGTTGCAGCCTTCTTGGGTTTCAGGAGGCAAAAACACACGTTATCACAATTATGGTGAAACGCTGAACACCTGCAAATAATTTTCAACGTAGTGGTTAATTGAAAAGCTCTGCGGCATACCTCTTGGAACAAGGCAGTTACCTGTTCCCACGCAAAGAGGAGTATACAGAACCATGGTGGATTTCCAGCTGATGAAGTAAAGGATTATTAAAGGAACGGGATGACCATGGGGATCATCCTTAATTCTCTGAAACAGAATCCGCCCTTTTCACCTGCCAAACACATGCCCACTTCTCCTCTCTGGGGATAATAAAAACTAACCAGCGAACTGACAGAGGGCCTGACCCCCCCCATCCACATCGACCACACAAAAAAAAGAAAAAACCGTACCCTCCAGCTACTAATTATAATCCTAACTTGCAAAATTTCCCTGCATTTTAAAACAATGGAAAAATGGTGGTGGTATCATACTTAGAAGAATGGCTTCTTGTCAGTCTCCACTAACAAAAATAGGCAACACCAAGTCAGCTACTCCTCAGCATAGTTATGTCCGTCGCAGCCTTCTTGGGTTTCAGGAGGCACAAACACACGTTATCACAATTATGGTGAAACGCTGAACACCTGCAAATAATTTTCAACGTAGTGGTTAATTGAAAAGCTCTACGGCATACTTCTTGGAACAAGCCAGTTACCTGTTCCACGCAAAGAGGAGTATATAGAACCATGGTGGAATCCCAGCTGATGAAGCAAAGGATTCTTAAAGGAATGAGATGACCATGCGGATCCTGTTTAATTCTCTGAAACAGAATCCACCCTTTTAACCTGTCAAACACATGCCCACTACTCTTCTCTGGGGATAATAAAAACAAACCAGCGATCTGACAGAGGGCCTGAACACCCATCCTGACCGACCCCACAAAACAAAAAAGTACCCTCCAGCTACTAATTATAATGCCAATTTGCAAAATTTCCCTGCATTTTTAAACAATGGAGAAATGATGGTGGGATGATACTTAGAAGAATGGCTTCTTGTCAGTCTCCACTGACAAAAATAGCCAACACCAAGTAAGCTACGCCTCAGCATAGTTATGTCCGTAGCAGCCATATTTGGTTTCAGTAGGCACATACACATGTTATCACAATTATGGTGAAACGCTGAAAACCTGCAAAGTATTTTCAACATACTGGTTAATTGAAAAGCTCTGCGGCATACTTCTTGGAACAAGCCAGTTACCTGTTCTCACGCAAAGAGGAGTATATAGAACCATGGTGGATTTCTAGCTGATGAAGTAAAGGATTATTAAAGGAACGGGACGACCATGGGGATCATCGTTAATTCTCAGAAACAGAATCCGCCCTTTTCACCTGCCAAACACATGCCCACTTCTCCTCTCTGGGGATAATAAAAACTAACCAGCGAACTGACAGAGGGCATGACCCCCCCCATCCACTTCGACCACACACACAAAAAAAAAAACCGTACCCTCCAGCTACTAATTATAATGCTAACTTGCAAAATTTCCCTGCATTTTAAAACAATGGAAAAATGGTGGTGGGATGATACTTAGAAGAATGGCTTCTTCTCAGTCTCCACTAACAAAAATAGGCAACACCAAGTCAGCTACTCCTCAGCATAGTTATGTCCGTCGCAGCCTTCTTGGATTTCAGGAGGCACAAACACACTTTATCACAATTATGGTGAAACGCTGAACACCTGCAAATAATTTTCAACGTACTGGTTAATTGAAAAGCTCTGCGGCATACTTCTTCGAACAAGCCAGTTACCTGTTCCCACGCAAACAGGAGTATATAGAACCATGGTGGAATTCCAGCTGATGAAGTAAAGGATTATTAAAGGAACGGGATGACCATGGGGATCATCGTTAATTCTCTGAAACAGAATCCGCCCTTTTCACCTGCCAAACACATGCCCACTTCTCCTCTCTGGGGATAATAAAAACTAACCAGCGAACTGACAGAGGGCCTGACCCCCACCATCCACATCAACCACACAAAAAGAAAAAAACCGTACCCTCCAGCTACTAATTATAATGCTAACTTGCAAAATTTCCCTGCATTTTTAAACAATGGAAAAATGGTGGTGGGATGATACTTAGAAGAATGGCTTCTTGTCAGTCTCCTCTAACAAAAATAGGCAACACCAAGTCAGCTACTCCTCAGCATAGTTATGTCCATCGCAGCCTTCTTGGGTTTCAGGAGGCACAAACACACGTTATCACAATTATGGTGAAACGCTGAACACCTGCAAATAATTTTCAACGTAGTGGTTAATTGAAAAGCTCTGCGGAATACTTCTTGGAACAACCAGTTACCTGTTCCCACGCAAAGAGGAGTATATAGAACCATGGTGGATTTCCAGCTGATGAAGTAAAGGATTATTAAAGGAACGGGATGACCATGGGGATCATCGTTAATTCTCTGAAACAGAATCCGCCCTTTTCACCTGCCAAACACATGCCCACTTCTCCTCTCTGGGGATAATAAAAACTAACCAGCGAACTGACAGAGGGCCTAACCACCCCCCATCCACATCGACCACACACACAAAAAAAAACCGTACCCTCCAGCTACTAATTATAATGCTAACTTGCAAAATTTCCCTGCATTTTAAAACAATGGAAAAATGGTGGTGGGATCATACTTAGAAGAATGGCTTCTTGTCCGTCTCCACTAACAAAAATAGGAAACACCAAGTCAGCTACTCCTCAGCATAGTTATGTCCGTCGCAGCCTTCTTGGGTTTCAGGAGGGACATACAAACGTTATCAAAATTATGGTGAAACGCTGAAAAACTGCAAATAATTTTCAACGTACTGGTTAATTTGAAAAATCTCCAGCATACTTCTTGGAACAGGCCAGGTATCTGTGTCCACGCGTAGAGGAGTATATAGAAACATGGTGGAATCCCAGCTGATGAAGCAAAGGATTCTTAAAAGAATGAGATGACCATGTCGATCCTGTTTAATTCTCTGAAACAGAATCCGCACTTTTCACCTGCCAAACACATGCCCACTACTCTTCTCTGGGGATAATAAAAACAAACCAGCGATCTGACAGAGGGCCTGAACACCCATCCTGACCGACCCCACAAAACAAAAAAGTACCCTCCAGCTACTAATTATAATGCCAATTTGCAAAATTTCCCTGCATTTTTAAACAATGGAGAAATGATGGTGGGATGATACTTAGAAGAATGGCTTCTTGTCAGTCTCCACTGACAGAAATAGGCAACACCAAGTCAGCTACGCCTCAGCATAGTTATGTCCGTAGCAGCCATATTTGGTTTCAGTAGGCACATACACACGTTATCACAATTATGGTGAAACGCTGAAAACCTGCAAAGGATTGTCAACATACTGGTTAATTGAAAAGCTCTGAGGCATACTTCTTGGAATTAGCCAGTTTCCTGTGCCCACGCATAGACAAGTATATAGAACCATGGTGGATTCCCAGTTCATGAAGCAAAGGATTCTTAAAGGAACAGGATTACCATGCGGATCCTGTTTAATTCTCTGAAACAGATCCGCAGTTTTCACCTGCCATACTAATACCCACTTCTCCTCTCTGGGGATAATAAAAACCAACCGGGGAACTGACAGAGGGCCTGACCAACACATCTACACTGACCCCACAGGAAAAAAAAAGAAAAAAAAAAAAAAACACCGTAGCCTCCTGTTACTAATTATAATGGTAACTTGCAAAATTTTCCTGCATTTTTAAACAATGGAAAAATGATGGTGAGATGATAGTTACAAGAATGGATTCTTGTCAGACTCCACTAACAAAAATAGGCAAAACCAAGTCAGCTACTCCTCAGCATAGTTATGTCCGTCGCAGCCTTCTTGGGTTTCAGGAGGCACAAACAAACGTTATCACAATTATGGTGAAGCGCTGAACACCTGCAAATAATTTTCAACGTAGTGGTTAATTGAAAAGCTCTGTGGCAAAACTTCTTGGAACAAGCCAGTTACTTGTTCCCACGCAAAGAGGAGTATACAGAACCATGGTGGATTTCCAGCTGATGAAATAAAGGAATATTAAAGAAACGGGATGACCATGGGGATCATCGTTAATTCTCTGAAACAGAATCCGCCCTTTTCACCTGCCAAACACATGCCCACTTCTCCTCTCTGGGGATAATAAAAACTAACCAGCGAACTGACAGAGGGCCTGACCCTCACCATCCACATCGACCACACACAAAAAAAAAAACCGTACCCTCCAGCTACTAATTATAATGCTAACTTGCAAAATTTCCCTGCAATTTAAAACAATGGAAAAATGGTGGTGGGATGATACTTAGAAGAATGGCTTCTTGTCAGTCTCCACTAACAAAAATAGGCAACACCAAGTCAGCTACTCCTCAGCATAGTTATGTCCGTCGCAGCCTTCTTGGGTTTCAGGAGGCACAAACAAAGGTTCTCACAATTATGGTGAAACGCTGAACACCTGCAAATAATTTTCAACGTAGTGGTCAATTGAAAAGCTCTGCGGCATACTTCTTGGAACAAGGCAGTTACCTGTTCCCACGCAAAGAGGAGTATAGAAAACCATGGTGGATTTCCAGCTGATGAAGTAAAGGATTATTAAAGGAACGTGATGACCATGGGGATCATCGTTAATTCTCTGAAACAGAATCCGCCCTTTTCACCTGCCAAACACATGCCCACTTCTCCTCTCTGGGGATAATAAAAACTAACCAGCGAACTGACAGAGGGCCTGACCCCCACCATCCACATCGACCACACAAAAAAAAAACAAACCGTACCCTCCAGCTACTAATTATAATGCTAACTTGCAAAATTTCCCTGCATTTTAAAACAATGCAAAAATGGTGGTGGGATGATACTTAGAAGAATGGCTTCTTGTCAGTCTCCACTAACAAAAATAGGCAACACCAAGTCAGCTACTCCTCAGCATAGTTATGTCCGTCGCAGCCTTCTTGGGTTTCAGGAGGCACAAACAAAGGTTCTCACAATTATGGTAAAACGCTGAACACCTGCAAATAATTTTCAACGTAGTGGTTAATTGAAAAACTCTGTGGCATACTTCTTGGAACAAGCCAGTTACCTGTTCCCACGCAAAGAGGAGTATAGAGAACCATGGTGGATTTCCAGCTGATGAAGTAAAGGATTATTAAAGGAATGGGATGACCATGGGGATCATCGTTAATTCTCTGAAACAGAATCCGCCCTTCTCACCTGCCAAACACATGCCCACTTCTCTTCTCTGGGGTTAATAAAAACTAACCAGCGAACTGACAGAGGGCCTGACCCCCACCATCCACATCGACCACACACACAAAAAAAAAAAAACCGTACCCTCCAGCTACTAATTATAATGCTAACTTGCAAAATTTCCCTGCATTTTAAAACAATGGAAAAATGGTGGTGGGATGATACTTAGAAGAATGGCTTCTTGTCAGTCTCCACTAACAAAAATAGGCAACACCAAGTCAGCTACTCCTCAGCATAGTTAGGTCCGTCGCAGCCTTCTTAGGTTTCAGGAGGCACAAACAGAGGTTCTCACAATTATGGTGCAACGCTGAGCACCTGCAAATAATTTTCAAGGTAGTGGTTAATTGAAAAGCTCTGCGGCATACTTCTTGGAACAAGGCAGTTACCTGTTGCCACGCAAAGAGGAGTATAGAGAACCATGGTGGATTTCCAGCTGATGAAGTAAAGGAATATTAAAGAAACGGGATGACCATGGGGATCATCGTTAATTCTCTGAAACAGAATCCGCCCTTTTCACCTGCCAAACTCATGCCCACTTCTCCTCTCTGGGGATAATAAAAACTAACCAGCGAACTGACAGAGGGCCTGACCCTCACCATCCACATCGACCACACAAAAAAAAAAAAAACCGTACCCTCCAGCTACTAATTATAATGCTAACTTGCAAAATTTCCCTGCATTTTAAAACAATGGAAAAATGGTGGTGGGATGATACTTAGAAGAATGGCTTCTTGTCAGTCTCCACTAACAAGAATAGGCAACACCAAGTCAGCTACTCCTCAGCATAATTATGTCCGTCGCAGCCTTCTTGGGTTTCAGGAGGCACAAACAAAGGTTCTCACAATTATGGTGAAACGCTGAACACCTGCAAATAATTTTCAACGTAGTGGTTAATTGAAAAGCTCTGCGGCATACTTCTTGGAACAAGGCAGTTACCTGTTCCCACGCATAGAGGAGTATAGAGAACCATGGTGGATTTCCAGCTGATGAAGTAAAGGATTATTAAAGGAACGGGATGACCATGGGGATCATCGTTAATTCTCTGAAACAGAATCCGCCCTTTTCACCTGCCAAACACATGCCCACTTCTCCTCTCTGGGGATAATAAAAACTAACGAGCGAACTGACAGAGGGCCTGACCCCCACGATCCACATCGACCACACACAAAAAAAAAACCGTACCCTCCAGCTACGAATTATAATGCTAACTAGCAA
The DNA here is from genome assembly GCF_041146395.1 of Eulemur rufifrons. Classification (NCBI taxonomy): domain Eukaryota; kingdom Metazoa; phylum Chordata; class Mammalia; order Primates; family Lemuridae; genus Eulemur; species Eulemur rufifrons. Next base: position 3,954,393 of record NC_091001.1, read on the forward strand.
AATTTCCCTGCATTTTAAAACAATGGAAAAATGTCGGTGGGATGATACTTAGAAGAATGGCTTCTTGTCAGTCTCCACTAACAAAAATAGGCAACACCAAGTGAGCTACTCCTCAGCATAGTTATGTCCGTCGCAGCCTTCTTGGGTTTCAGGAGGGACATACAAACTTTATCAAAATTATGGTGAAACGCTGAACACCTGCAAATAATTTTCAATGTACTGGTTAATTTGAAAACTCTTCAGCATAATTCTTGGAACAAGCCAGGTACCTGTGCCCACGCATAGAGGAGTATATAGAAACATGGTGGAATCCCAGCTGATGAAGCAAAGGATTCTTAAAGGAATGAGATGACCATGCGGATCTTGATTAATTCTCTGAAACAGAATCCGCACTTTTCACCTGCCAAACACATGCCCACTACTCTTCTCTTGGGATAATAAAAACAAACCAGCGATCTGACAGAGGGCCTGAACTCCCATCCTGACCGACCCCACAAAACAAAAAAGTACCGTCCAGCTACTAATTATAATGCCAATTTGCAAAATTTCCCTGCATTTTTAAACAATGGAGAAATGATGGTGGGATGATACTTAGAAGAATGGCTTCTTGTCAGTCTCCACTGACAAAAATAGGCAACACCAAGTCAGCTACGCCTCAGCATAGTTATGTCCGTAGCAGCCATATTTGGTTTCAGTAGGCACATACACACGTTATCACAATTATGGTGAAACGCTGAAAACCTGCAAAGGATTGTCAACATACTGGTTAATTGAAAAGCTCTGAGGCATACTTCTTGGAACTAGCCAGTTTCCTCTCGCCACGCATAGACAAGTATATAGAACCATGGTGGATTCCCAGCTCATGAAGCAAAGGATTCTTAAAGGAACGGGATTACCATGCGGATCCTGTTTAATTCTCTGAAACAGATCCGCAGTTATCACCTGGCATACTATTACCCAATTCTCCTCTCTGGAGATAATAAAAACCAACCGGGGAACTGACAGAGGGCCTGACCAACACATCCACACCGACCCCACAGGAAAAAAAAAAAAAAACACTGTACCCTCCAGCTACTAATTATAATGCTAACTTGCAAAATTTCCCTGCATTTTAAAACAATGGAAAAATGGTGGTGGGATGATACTTAGAAGAATGGCTTCTTGTCTGTCTCCACTAACAAAAATAGGCAACACCAAGTCAGCTACTCCTCAGCATAGTTATGTCCGTCGCAGCCTTCTTGGGTTTCAGGAGGCACAAACAAAAGTTCTCACAATTATTGTGAAACGCTGAACACCTGCAAATAATTTTCAACGTAGTGGTTAATTGAAAAGCTCTGCGGCATACTTCTTGGAACAAGGCAGTTACCTGTTCCCACGCAAAAAGAGGAGTATATAGAACCATGGTGGATTTCCAGCTGATGAAGTAAAGGATTATTAAAGGAACGGGATGACCATGGGGATCATCGTTAATTCTCTGAAACAGAATCCGCCCTTCTCACCTGCCAAACACATGCCCACTTCTCCTCTCTGGGGATAATAAAAACTAACCAGCGAACTGACAGAGGGCCTGACCCCCCCCATCCACATCCACCACACACACAAAAAAAAACCGTACCCTCCAGCTACTAATTATAATGCTAACTTGCAAAATTTCCCTGCATTTTAAAACAATGGAAAAATGGTGGTGGGATGATACTTAGAAGAATGGCTTCTTGTCAGTCTCCACTAACAAAAATAGGCAACACCAAGTCAGCTACTCCTCAGCATAGTTATGTCCGTCGCAGCCTTCTTGGGTTTCAGGAGGCACAAACACACGTTATCACAATTATGGTGAAACGCTGAACACCTGCAAATAATTTTCAACGTAGTGGTTAATTGAAAAGCTCTGCAGCATACTTCTTGGAACAAGGCAGTTTCCTGTTCCCACGCAAAGAGGAGTATAGAGAACCATGGTGTATTTCCAGCTGATGAAGTAAAGGATTATTAAAGGAACGGGATGACCATGGGGATCATCGTTAATTCTCTGAAACAGAATCCGCCCTTTTCACCTGCTAAACACATGCCCACTTCTCCTCTCTGGGGATAATAAAAACTAACCAGCGAACTGACAGAGGGCCTGACCACCCCATCCACATCGACCACACACACAAAAAAAAAACCGTACCCTCCAGCTACTAATTATAATGCTAACTTGCAAAATTTCCCTGCATTTTAAAACAATGGAAAAATGGTGGTGGGATGATACTTAGAAGAATGGCTTCTTGTCAGTCTCCACTAACAAAAATAGGCAACACCAAGTCAGCTACTCCTCAGCATAGCTATGTCCATCGCAGCCTTCTTGGGTTTCAGGAGGCACAAACAAAGGTTCTCACAATTATGGTAAAACGCTGAACACCTGCAAATAATTTTCATCGTAGTCGTTAATTGAAAACCTCTGCGGCATACTTCTTGGAACAAGGCAGTTACCTGTTCCCACGCAAAGAGGAGTATATAATACCATGGTGGATTTCCAGCTGATGAAGCAAAGGATTCTTAAAGGAATGAGATGACCATGCGGATCCTGTTTAATTCTCTGAAACAGAATCCGCACTTTTCACCTGCCAAGCACATGCCCACTACTCTTCTCTGGGGATAATAAAAACAAACCAGCGATCTGACAGAGGGCCTGAACACCCATCCTGACCGACACCACAAAACAAAAAAGTACCCTCCAGCTACTAATTATAATGCCAAGTGCAAAATTTCCCTGCATTTTTAAACAATGGAGAAATGATGGTGGGATGATACTTAGAAGAATGGCTTCTTGTCAGTCTCCACTGACAAAAATAGGCAACACCAAGTCAGCTACGCCTCAGGATAGTTATGTCCGTAGCAGCCATATTTGGTTTCAGTAGGCACATACACACGTTATCACAATTATGGTGAAACGCTGAAAACCTGCAAAGGATTGTCAACATACTGGTTAATTGAAAAGCTCTGAGGCATACTTCTTGGAACTAGCCAGTTTCCTGTGCCCACGCATAGACAAGTATATAGAACCATGGTGGATTCCCAGCTCATGAAGCAAAGGATACTTAAAGGAACGGGATTACCATGCGGATCCTGTTTAATTCTCTGAAACAGATCCGCAGTTTTCACCTGCCATACTAATACCCACTTCTCCTCTCTGGGGATAATAAAACCAACCGGGGAACTGACAGAGGGCCTGACCAACACATCCACACCGACCCCACAGGAAAAAAATAAAAAAAAACACCGTAGCCTCCAGCTACTAATTATAATGCTAACTTGCAAAATTTTCCTGCATTTTTAAACAATGGAAAAATGATGGTGAGATGATACTTACAAGAATGGATTCTTGTCAGTCTCCACTAACAAAAATAGGCAAAACCAAGTCAGCAATGCCTCAGCATAGTTATGTCTGTCGCAGCCTTCTTGGGTTTCAGGAGGCACAAACAAACGTTATCACAATTATGGTGAAACGCTGAACACCTGCAAATAATTTTCAACGTAGTGGTTAATTGAAAAGCTCTGCGGCATACTTCTTGGAACAAGGCAGTTACCTGTTCCCACGCAAAGAGGAGTATATAGAACCATGGTGGATTTCCAGCTGATGAAATAAAGGATTATTAAAGGAAAGGGATGACCATGGGGATCATCGTTAATTCTCTGAAACAGAATCCGCCCTTTTCACCTGCCAAACACATGCCCACTTCTCCTCTCTGGGGATAATAAAAACTAACCAGCGAACTGACAGAGGGCCTGACCCCCACCATCCACATCGACCACACACTAAAAAAAAACCGTACCCTCCACCTACTAATTATAATGCTAACTTGCAAAATTTCCCTGCATTTTAAAACAATGGAAAAATGGTGGTGGGATGAGATTTAGAAGAATGGCATCTTGTCAGTCTCCACTAACAAAAATAGGCAACACCAAGTCAGCTACTCCTCAGCATAGTTATGTCCGTCGCAGCCTTCTTGGGTTTCAGGAGGCACAAACAAAGGTTCTCACAATTATGGTGAAACGCTGAACACCTGCAAATAATTTTCAACGTAGTGGTTAATTGAAAAGCTGTGCGGCATACTTCTTGGAACAAGGCAGTTACCTGTTCCCACGCAAAGAGGAGTATAGAGAACCATGGTGGATTTCCAGCTGATGAAGTAAAGGATTATTAAAGGAAAGGGATGACCATGGGGATCATCGTTAATTCTCTGAAACAGAATCCGCCCTTTTCACCTGCCAAACACATGCCCACTTCTCCTCTCTGGGGATAATAAAAAATAACCAGCGAACTGACAGAGGGCCTGACCGCCCCCCCATCCACATCGACCACACACACACAAAAAAATCGTACCCTCCAGCTACTAATTATAATGCTAACTTGCAAAATTTCCCTGCATTTTAAATCAATGGAAAAATGGTGGTGGGAGGATACTTAGAAGAATGGCTTCTTGTCAGTCTCCACTAACAAAAATAGGCAACACCAAGTCAGCTACTCCTCAGCATAGTTATGTCCGTCGCTGCCTTCTTGGGTTTCAGGAGGCACAAACAAAGGTTCCACAATTATGGTGAAACGCTGAACATCTGCAAATAATTTTCAACATAGTGGTTAATTCAAAAGCTCTGCGGCATACTTCTTGGAACAAGCCAGTTACCTGTTCTCACGCAAAGAGGAGTATATAGAACCATGGTGGATTTCCAGCTAATGAAGTCAAGGATTATTAAAGGAACGGGATGACCATGGGGATCATCGTTAATTCTCTGAAACAGAATCCGCCCTTTTCACCTGCCAAACACATGCCCACTTCTCCTCTCTGGGGATAATAAAAACTAACCATTGAACTGACAGAGGGCCTGACCACCCCATCCACATCGACCACACACACACAAAAAAAACCGTACCCTCCAGCTACTAATTACAATGCTAACTTGCAAAATTTCCCTGCATTTTAAAACAATGGAAAAATGGTGGTGGGATGATACTTAGAAGAATGGCTTCTTGTCAGTCTCCACTAACAAAAATAGGCAACACCAAGTCAGCTACTCCTCAGCATAGCTATGTCCGTCGCAGCCTTCTTGGGTTTCAGGAGGCACAAACAAAGGTTCTCACAATTATGGTGAAACGCTGAACACCTGCAAATAATTTTCAACGTAGTGGTTAATTGAAAAGCTCTGCGGCATACTGCTTGGAAGAAGCCAGTTACCTCTTCCCACGCAAAGAGGAGTATAGAGAACCATGGTGGATTTCCAGCTGATGAAGTAAAGGATTATTAAAGGAAAGGGATGACCATGGGTATCATAGTTAATTCTCTGATACAGAATCCGCCCTTTTCACCTGCCAAACACATGCCCACTTCTCCTCTCTGGGGATAATAAAAACTAACCAGCGAACTGACAGAGGGCCTGACCCCCCCATCCACATCGACCATACACACACAAAAAAACCCGTACCCTCCAGCTACTCATTATAATGCTAACTTGCAAAATTTTCCTGCATTTTAAAACAATGGAAAAATGTTGGTGGGATGATACTTAGAAGAATGGCTTCCTGTCAATCTCCACTAACAAAAATAGGCAACACCAAGTCAGCTACTCCTCAGCATAGCTATGTCCATCGCAGCCTTCTTGGGTTTCAGGAGGCACAAACAAAGGTTCTCACAATTATGGTAAAACGCTGAACACCTGCAAATAATTTTCAACGTAGTGGTTAATTGAAAAGCTCTGCGGCATACTTCTTGGAACAAGGCAGTTACCTGTTCCCACGCAAAGAGGAGTATAGAGAACCATGGTGGATTTCCAGCTGATGAAGTAAAGGATTATTAAAGGAACGGGATGACCATGGGGATCATCGTTAATTCTCTGAAACAGAATCCGCCCTTTTCACCTGCCAAACACATGCCCACTTCTCCTCTCTGGGGATAATAAAAACTAACCATTGAACTGACAGAGGGCCTGACCCCCCCATCCACATCGACCACACACACACACAAAAAAAAAACCGTACCCTCCAGCTACTAATTATAATGCTAACTTGCAAAATTTCCCTGCATTTTAAAACAATGGAAAAATGGTGGTGGGATGATACTTAGAAGAATGGCTTCTTCTCAGTCTCCACTAACAAAAATAGACAACACCAAGTCAGCTACGCCTCAGCATAGTTATGCCCGTGGCAGCCATGTTGGGTTTAAGGAGGCATATACAAACTTTATCATAATTATGTTGAAACGTGCTGAAAACCCGGCAAATAATTCTCAACGTACTGTTTAATTCAAAAGCTCTGTGGCATACTTCTTGGAAGAAGCCTGTTACCTGGGCCCACGCATAGAGGGGTCTGGAGAACCATGGTGGATTCCAAGGTGATGAATCTAAGGATTCTTAAAGGAACAGGCTGAAAAGTGCAGATCCTGACTGAAACAGGATTCGGACTTTTTGCCTGCAACACACATGCCCACTTCTCCTCTCTAGGGATAACAAAAACAACCCATCGGATTGACAGATGGCCTGCCCCCGCCCCCCACCACCCCACACAAAATCGTGCCCTCCAGCGACTGATCCTTATGCTATCTGGCAATACGTCCTCTGCCTTTTAAAATAATGGAGATAGAATGGTGGAATTATACCTAAAAGACTGGCTTATTGCCAGACTCCCATACCAAGTATTGGCAACAGCAAGTCACCTAGGCCTCAGCACACGTTTGTCCCTGGCAGCCATCTTGGGTTTAAGGAGGCACAGATGAACCTTATCACAATTATGGTGAAAGGTGCTGCAAAAGCGGTCAAGTAATTCTCATGGTAGTGGTTACTTGAAAAGCTCTGCGGCATAATTCTTTGAACTAGCCAGTTAACTGGGCCCACGCATAGAGCAGTCTAGAGGCCCATGGTGGATTCCCAGCTGATGAAGCAAGGGATTCTTAATGGAACGGGGTGAAAAGTGCGGTTTCTGTTTCAGTCTAAGACAGAAACGGGGTCCGAACTTTTTACCTGCCACACACATGCCCACTTCTCCGGTCTGGGGAAAATAAAAACCATCCAGCGAACTGACAGAGGGCCTGCGCCCCCCACCCACACCAACCCCACAAATAAAAATGTCCCCTCCAGCTACTAATTATTATGCTAACTTGCAAAGGTTTCCGTGCATTTTAAAATAATGGGGAAAGTATGGTGGAATGATACTTAAAAGAATGGCCTCCTTCCAGCCTCCAGTAACAAGTGTCGTGAAATCCAAGTGACCTAGGCCTCAGCATAGTTTTCTCCCTGGCAGCCATCTTGTTTTTAAGGAGGCACAGACGATCCTTATCACAATTATGGTGATATGTGCTGCAGAAACTGGCAAATAATTCTACACGTAGTGTTTATCTCAAAAGCTGTGCAGCATACATCTTGGTACAGGCCAGTTCATGGGCCCATGCATGGAGGGTTCTAAGGAACCATGGTGGATTCCCAGCTGATGAATCAAAGGATTTTTAATGGAACCGGCTGAAAAGTGCGGATACTGTTTCAGTCTAACTGAAACAGGATCCGCACATTTCACCTGCCACAAATATATCCACTTCCCTGTCTGGGCATAATAAACACAAACAACCAGACTGACAGAGGGACTGTCCCCCAAACCACCCCGATCCCACCCAAAAACGTCCCCTCCGTTGACTCATCCTTATGCTAACTGCCGAAAGTTGCTCACCTTTTAATATAAGGGAGAAAGGATGGGGCAATGATAATTAAAAGACTGGATTCTTGTCAGACTCCCGTACCAAGTATTGGCAACACCAAGCGAGAGAACCCTCAGTATAGGTTTGTCCATGGAAGCCATCTAGGGTTTAAGGAAGCACAAATGAACCTTATCAAAATTATGGTAAAAGTGCTGGAAAAGCTGGCAAATAATTTCCATGGTAGTGGTTATTTCAAATGCTCTGTGGCATACTTCTTTGAACTAGCCTGTTAAGTGGGTCCACACATAGTGGGGTGTAGAGAACTATGGTGGATTCCCAGCTGATGAAGCAAAGGATTCTTAAAGGAACAGGATGAAAAGTGCCGATCCTGTATCAGTCTAAGACTGAAACAGGATCCACACTTTTCACTTGCCACACACATGTCCACTTCTCCTCTCCGGGGATAATAAAAACAAACCACTGGACTGACAGAGGGCCTGGCTCTGCCTCTCCCACCCCACACAAAAACGTTTCCTCCAGCGACTCATCCTTAAGCTAAATGGCAATAGGTGCTCTGCCTTTTAAAATAGTTGTGAAAGGAAGGTGGAATGATACTTAAAGGAATGGCTTCTTGCCACGGACCAGTACCAATTATCGGCAACTCCAAGGGAGATTGGCCTAACCGTAGTTGTTTCTGTGGAAGCCAGCTTGGGTTTCAGGATGCACTGCCTAACCTTTTCACAATCATTGTGAAAGTTGCTGCAAAAACTGGCAAATAATACTCAATGTAGTGGTTATTTCCAAAGCTCTGCGGCATACATCTTGGAACTAGCCAGTTACCTGGACCCACACATAGAGGGGTCTCGACAGCCATGGTGGATTCCCAGCTGATGAATCAAAGGATTCGTAAAGGAACTGGCTGAAAAGTGCGGATCCTGTTTCAGTCTAAGACTGAAACAGGATCCGTACTTTTCACCTGCCACACACATGCCCACCTCTCCTCTTTGGGCATAATAAAGACAAACCACCAGACAGACAGAGAGCCTTCCCCTCAACGCACCACCCGACCCCACTCAAAAACGTCCCCTCCAGCAACTCATTCTTATGATAACTGGAAAAAGGTGTTCTGCCTTTTAAAATGATGGAGAAAGGATGGTGGAATGACTCTTAATAACATGGCTTCTTGCCAGGCTCCAGTACCAACTATCGGCAACACCAAGTGAACTAGGCCTCAGCATACTTTTGTCCGCCCCAGCCATCTTGGGTTGAAGGAGGCACGGACCAACCTTATCACAATTATGGTGAAAGGTGGTGCAAAAACTAGCAAATAATTCTCAACGTAGTGGTTATTTCAAAAGCTCTGTGGCATACTTCTTGGAACTTGCCAGTTACCTGGGCCCACGCATAGAGGTCTTTAAAGAACCATGGTGTATTCCCAGCTGATGAATCAAACGATTCTTTTTTGTTTGTTTGTTTGTTTGTTAGCTCATTATGGGGGTACAAAAGATCAGGCTATATACATTCCCCATGCCTCCCCTTTCCCCCGATTCTGAGCTTCAATTTTGTCCATTCCCTAGTCAGTGCACATCACATTCATCATGTAGGTGTGCACCCCTCCTCTCCCCCACCCCATCCCCCCCAGTTAGAACTTGAAGGGTGTCCATTCCCCAGGCAGTGCACATCACATTCATCAAGTAGGTATACACCCATCCCTTCCACCCGGCCCCAACCTCTGTCCGATACCCAATTGGTGTTGTTCCCAAATGTGCACTCAGGGAAACCAATTTGCTGGTGAGTACATGTGGTGCTTATTTTTCCATTCTTGGGATACTTCACTTAATAGAATGGGATCCAGCTCTCTCCAGGAGAACCAAAGAGATGCCATATCGCCATTATTTCTAATAGCTGAGTAATATTCCATGGTATACATATACCACATTTTGCTAATCCATTCATGAATTGATGGGCATTTGGGTTGTTTCCACATCTTTGTGATTGTGAATTGTGCTGCTATAATCATTCAGGTGCAGGTGTCTTTTTTATAGAATGACTTTTGTTCTTCTGGGTAGATGTCCAATAATGGAATTGCTGGATCGAATGGTAGGTCTACTTGAATCTGTTTAAGGTATCTCCACATTGCTTTCCACAGGGGCTGCACTAGTTTACAGTCCCACCAGCAGTTTATGAATGTACCTATCTCGCCACACCCACACCAACATGTATAGTTTTGGGACTTTTTGATAAAGGCCATTCCTACTGGAGTTAAGTGATATCTCATTGTGGTTTTGATTTGCATTTCCCTGATGATTAGAGATGTTGAACACTTTTTCATATGTTTGTTAGCCATTTTTATATCTTCTTTTGAAAAATTTCTATTTATGTCCTTTGCCCACTTTTTGATAGGGTTGTTTGATTTTTTCTTACTGATTTTTCTGAGTTCTAAATAGATTCTTGTTATCAGTCCTTTATCTGATGTGTAGTATGCGAAAATTTTTTCCCATTCTGTAGGTTGTCCATTTACTCTCGTGACTGTTTCTTTGGCTGTGCAGAAGCTTTTTAATTTGATCAGGTCCCATTTATTTATTTTTGTTGTTGCTGTGATTGCTTTAGGGGTCTTCTTCATAAATTCTTTGCCTAGGCCAATGTCTGTAAGAGTCTTTCCTACATTTTCTTCTAGAATTCTAATAGTTTCTGACCTTAGGTTTAAGTCTGTTAACCACTGTGATTTGATTTTTGTGTGTCCTGTTTTAGTCTTCTACATGTGGATATCCAGTTTTCCCAGCACCATTTATTAAATAAGGAATCTTTTCCCCAGAGTATGTTTTTGTCTGCTTTGTCAAAGATTAGATGGCTATATGAGGATGGTTTTATATTGGGATTTTCTGTTCTGTTCCACTGGTCTGTGTCCCTGCACTTGTGCCAGTACCAGGCTGTTTTAAGAACCACAGCCTTGTAGTATAGTTTGAAGTCTGGCAAATTAATACTTCCCATTTTGTTTTTGTTGTTTAAGATTGCTTTTGCTAAACGGGGTCTTCCCTGGTTCCATACAAAGCGTAAAATTATTTTTTCTATGTCTGTGAAAAAAGATGTTGGTAATTTAATAAGGATTGCATTGAATCTGTAGATAACTTTGGGCAGTATAGACATTTTAACAATGTTGATTCTACCGATCCATGAGCATGGTATGGTTTCCCACCTATTTACATGTTCTGCAATTTCCTTCCTCAGTGTTTCATAGTTCTCCCTATAGAGGTCCTTTACCTCCTTAGTTAAATAAATTCCTAGGTATTTTATTTTCTTTGTTGCTATTTTGAAGGGTATTGAGTCCTTAATTTGGTTTTCCATTTGACTGTTATTGGCATATATGAATTCCTCTGATTTGTGTGTATTGATTTTCTATCCTGAGACTTTACTGAATTCATTGATCAATTCCAGGAGTCTCTTGGTTGAAACCTTGGGGTTTTATAGATATAACATCATATCATCAGCAAAGAGTGAGAGTTTGATCTCTTCTGTCCCTATTTCAACTCCCTTGATTCTGCTCTCTTGCCTGATAGCTCTTGCAAGGACTTCCAATACTATGTAGAAAAGTAATGGGGACAGTGGTAAGCCTTGTCTGGTTCCAGTTTGAAGTGGGAATGCTTTCAGTTTTTCCCCATTCAGTATGATGTTGGCTGAGGGTTTGTCGTATATGGCTTGTATCATTTTTATATAGGCCCCATCTATGCCTATTTTGTTAAGTGTTCTTATCATAAAAGGGTGTTGAATTTTGTCAAATGCTTTCTCTGCATCTATTGAGAGGATCATCTGATCTTTATTTTTGCTTCTATTTATGTGATGAATTACATTCCCATATGTCAAACCATCCCTGCATCTCTGGGATGAAGCCCACTTGGTCGTGATGGATTATTTTTTTGATAAGCACTTGGATTCGATTTGTTAGAATTTTATTGAGAATTTTTGCATCTATATTCATAAGAGAAATTGGTCTATAGTTCTCTGTTTTAGTTGCATCCTTTCCTGGATTTGGTATCAGGATTATGTTGGCTTGGTAAAAAGTGTTGGGGAGAATCCCATCCTTCTCTATATTGGAGAATAGTTTATGTACGATGGGCACCAGTTCTTCTTTGTAGGTATGGTAGAATTCAGGTGTGAACCCATCTGGTCCAGGGCTTTTCTTTTTGGGAAGGTTTTTTATTGCTGTTTCAATTTCAGATCTAGATATCGGTCTATTCAGGAATTCTGTGTCTTCCTGGTTGAGCCTGGGAAGGCTGTGTGTTTATAAGAATTTGTCCATTTCCTCCAGGTTTTCTAATTTGTGTGCATAAAGATTTTTGTAGAATTCATAGATGATATCATGTATCTCTGTGGCATCAGTCGTGATTACTCCTTTCGTGTTCCTGATCGAGGTTATAAGAGATTTTTCTTTTCTGCTCTTGGTTAGTTTAGCCAGAGGTGTGTCAATTTTGTTTATTTTTTCAAAGAACCAACTTTTGGTTTTATTAATCTCCGTTATGGTTTGGTTTAATCTCCCTTATGGTCCTTTTCATTTAGTTCTGATTTAATCTCAATAATTTCCTTCTGCTGGGTTTGGGTTTGGTCTCTTCTTTCTTCTCCAGCTCTTTGAGTCTATTCATTAGATTGTCTATTTGTAAGTTTTCTGTCTTTTTGGTATAGGCATTTATGGAAATAAATTTTCCTCTCAGGACTGCTTTAGCTGTGTCCCACAGATTTTGATAAGTTGTATCTCCTTTGTCGTTTAATTCAGAGAATCTTTTGATTTCTGACTTGATTTCTTCATTTATAAAATGATTGTTCAGGAGAAGGTTATTTAGCTTCCATGACTTTGAGTAGAAATGAGGATTTCTGTTAGGGTTCATTGTTACTTTTATTCCACTGTGATCCGAGAAGCTGCATGGTATTATTTCTATATTTTTAAATTTTTTAAGACATGCTTTATGTCCTAAGATATGGTCAATCTTGGGGAATGTCCCATGAGCTGATGAGAAGAACTTATATTCAGTGGTATTTGGGTAGAATGTCCTGTAGATGTCAGTCAGGCCCATTTGTTCTAGCATTCTATATACGTCCAATATTTCTTTGTTTATTTTTTGTTTGGAGGATCTGTCTTGAACTGTCAGTGGCGTGTTAAAATCTCTGGCTACTAAAGTGTTGTTATCTATCATTTGGTTCAGATCAAGTAGGGTTTGCTTTATGAATCTGGGTACACCTAGATCGGGTGCATATATGTTAAGTATAGTTATGTCTTCTTGTTGAATTGTACCCTTCACCAGTATATAGTAACCATCTTTGTCTTTCTTTACTTTTGTTGATTTAAAAACTACGTTATCGGAGATTAGAACTGCCACGCCAGCTTTCTTTTGGGTTCCATTTGCTTGGAATATTGATTTCCACCCTTTTATTTTCAGTCTAAATGCATCCTTGCAGGTTAGATGAGTTTCCTGAAGACAGCAGATACTTGGCTTATATCTTTTTTATCCATCGGGCCAGTCCATGTCTCTTGAGTGGGGAATTCAATCCATTCACATTTAATGAGAGAACTGATAAGCGAGACAGATTGCTGTTCCTCATGTTGGGTTGAATTTCATTGATCTGTTTTCTCTCTTGAGCCATTATGATAACTGTGTTTTCATATTTATCTCTTGATTAGTGTTACATTCGAAGGTCCTTCTTGTGCTGGACCACGTGTAACTCTGTTTTGAATACTTCTTGGAAAGCTGCTCTTGTCTTGGTGAATTCTCTGAGTTTTTGTTTATCTGAGAATGTCTTAATTTCACCTTCATATATAAAACTGAGCTTATCTGGGTACAGGATTCTAGGCTGGGCATTATTCTGTTTCAGAAGAGTGAGAATGGGGCTCCAATCTCTTCTTGCTTGTAAGGTTTCAGTTGAGAAATCTGGCGTGATTCGGATGGGCTTTCCTTTGTATGTTACTTGTTTTTTTCTCCTTACAGATTGAAGAAGGGCCTCGTTAGTGGATATTTTGGTCAGTCTGATAACTACATGACGTGGTGTCTTCCTATTTGGTATGAATCTCTCAGAGGTTCTTTGAGCTTCTTGAACCTGTGTATCTAGAGATTTGGCAAGGCCTGGGAAATTTTCCTCAATTATATCTTCAGATACTTTATTCAACCCTTGCTTATTGTCTTCTTCACCCTCAGGAATGCCGATAACTCTCACGTTAGGCTTCTTTACATAATCCCACATTTCTTGTAGACTATGATTATTTCTCATGTTTCTTTGTTTTAACTCTGTGACTGCCTTATTTAATTGGAAAGTGTTATCTTCGATCTCTGAGATTCTTTCTTCTGTTTGATCTACCCTGCTCTTGAGACTTTCCACTGTGTTTTGTAGCTCCTTGAATAAATTTTTCATTTCCAGGAGTTCAGTTTGATTTTTCTTCAGTATTTCAATTTCTTTGGTGAATTTTTCTTCCAAGTCCTGGATCTTTTTTGTGGTTTCTTTGTGTTGATTATCCATTTTTTCTTGCATAATGTTCAGCGTATTTATGATCCATGTTTGAAATTCTTCCTGTGACATGTTGCTATTTGGAATCTGCTTTGTGTTAATTGGTGGAGAACTAGTAATCCTCTTTGAGGGCATGGTTTCAGCTTGATTCTTTATACTCCTAGAGTTCCTTCGCTGAGCCCTTCCCATCTGAATGAATCCTTAAGATCCCTTCTTTCAGCTTTAGTCTGGATAGGGGCACACTGTGAGTGCCAGGTAAGCTGCCTCCTCTGTCACTAGGGGGAGCCCTTCACATATTGTTCAGGATTTTGCTAGCTCCGCTGGGGGGGCTGCCCCTCTTCCTCTCCCGAGGTGGCTTCTGTCTCTCTCTGCAAGAAAGACAGTGGATAGGGAGAGTGGAGCGGTGCCCTCATTCGCCCAGCGCCCCAGCCACTGCAGTTCCCGCGGGAGATGGTCTGCCCCACCCCAATGTCTGCAAGGTCCACGCTCCACTCTCTCGTGACTGGGGAACCACTCAGTGTTCACACAAAGGTGGAGCTCCTAGTCAGGGTCCGTGGACTAGGGAAGGGAGCCGCCCAGGGAGCCGCCCGGTACCCAATCGCTCCTCAGCGTTTAGGCTGTGGACCCCGACAATGGCGGCCGCCCGTCTGCAGATCACTGTCACTGGGGTTGAATGCTCAGGGACCGGCAGAGGCCAGAGGAGCCGGGGAGCGGGAGAATCCAGCCGCCCACCTATACGAGGCAGTTTGGCGTCTGCTAGAGCCGGGACCAAAGCAGCCCCACCGCCCACGTATAGGAGACAGTTGCTAGGTGCGTCAGCTGCGCACAGCACTCCAGGGTCCAAAATGCCTCCTGCCAATGTCTCCTCTCTGCAGAGCCCCACATCTCCCATGGCGATTCTGCACCGACTTCAGGCAGATCCTCAATTGAGTGGGTGTGGAGGTCAGAGGGGGAACAAGATGCTTTCCTGTGGGGCTGAACCCACCCCACTCTCTGGTGAGGTGGGTACAGCTGTCCCGTGCTCCCTTCTCTATTGGCCATCCCGCACTCTCCAGATTTTGGTGATT